>NW_027281218.1:0-90000 GCF_046629955.1 Centroberyx affinis | reverse complement strand
CCCCTACTCTGGCCTGGGTGGTCCACTTACTTACAGTTTGTCTGTATCCTCATGTAAGACACAACTGAAAACTGTGTTTTTGCTGTTTTTATGTTGCAACAGTACTGTTACTTGTAAGTATTCCATTTAATATAGTACATTTCTTATTTTATTATTTTCCTTTTTATTATAAGGAATGGAAAAGTCAGTGCCTGATTGACAGTTGTGTCCATATCAGTGGGTGAATTAGAGGTGCTATGTATGCTGCCTATAGTGTACTTCATGATATGGAGGTAAATAAGTTCAAGTAAGCAACTTGAGAAACTGTTGTTCCAAGTCCATTTATTTTCTACCATTATGGAAACATCAGCCTCTTTTTCTTGTTCATCTGTGAGGAATAGGGCTATCATAATAACTAAAATTTCAATATTAGTTCAATACCATTGTGAAAGTTTGAATTCAGTATTGAATTTTATACACGTTCAATACTGATGTGTTCTTCAAGCTCAAATTCAGTTTCAACGTCACCTCCAGTATGTGTAGATTGGAATAATTAAAAGAAGAAGTAGGATGATTTGAATGGACAGAGCCACAGTCTGGCTCTTGACAGTGGACTCCAGCAGTCGAAAACATGCCAACAATGTCAAACAGTTCACTACATCTTGAACTGAATCCCAGTCCAACTAAATTGGTTGACAGAGCTGTTGTGCGGAGCGAAATATAGGAATATTTTGCTTATCGTCACATCAAAACCCTGTTGAGTGTAGTAAAACAACTTGTTAAAATAAAGCACAGTCGTTGTTCTGTGACATTACTTGATGTTTTTTCTTGTTGGCCGTGGTATTGTAGAAGTATCACATTTTTACATCTTAAACTTTAAATCTTAAACTAATCTTGGTATTGGTATTGAAGTCAAAATCCTGGTATCGTGACACTAGTGAGGAGCAGTTTGCTGAATGGGATATCCCGATCCCCGGCTGAGGGTCAGGGGGAGCAGCGCTCCCAGGCAGCTGTCGGAAAGTTGTCCCCACTCGCCCGGCTCCTATTCCCTCCGGTACCCAGATCATCTGGGAGCCCAGCGGCTCGCCTCTAGAAACAACAACATCACAGAGTGGATGGGAAACTCACTGGGAGAAAATGGAACCAGAAAACACAACACATCCTAAGGAACAGTAGGGGTCTTATGTAACAGTATGGGCATGTTTTGAGTCATGTGACAAGTGTCGGCTACGGCTGAACAAGAAAAACAACAAAATGGCAACAACAGCTACTGCCATTACCGAATTGCAAGAGATTGAAGATTTTTCTACGAAAGGAGGGGGTTTCAGACAACTTTTCTAATAAAATATTCTGATGCTGTGCAGGTCTACAGGTCAAAAATCATTCATTTTATTCAAGCTGACCAAATCCTAAGCATTAAACTCTCAGTCCTCTCCCAGCCTCTCCCATTTTTTTTTGTTTTGTTTTTTTTACATTTTTTTGAATCCCTGGAAAATAAATAATGTAGAAAAAGCTGTGTCCACATCTTGGTAATTTTCAGCAAAACATTTTTATAAAAGATAATTGTACATGAAGTTAAACAATAACAGTGCCATGCTGTCCTTGTGCCAGTGCAGACACTTTGGGGGAGCTATATTGTGAAAGATGGACTGTTGGGAAAGTTGTGTGAATGGTTTATTTCACCATTACACTGCGACATTGTGGCATTTAGATTGTCATGGGGATTCGGTGGTAGAAGCAGAACAACAATAACAACTTAAAATAATCATATTTTTAGTTGTTTATTTATTTTCGGCTACAGAATGTCCCTCCCAGTAGATACGCCCCCTTTGTTTTGGCAATCCTGTCATCCCACCATCCCTTTCCACACACTCAATTTTTATTTAAAAGCTGTCATTTCAAACCACTATGCACCCATTTTTGAAAAACAATGTTACTCAATCATCATTACTCAGTATCCATAAAAGATATATATGACTACATTCTGTAAAAGTTTCTAATTTGTAATTAAAGGTTTCAAGCTACCTCATAACTTCACCAATCGGCAAATACTAGGGATGGGACGATCTGCTTATCTCACGATACGATTCCATACACGATATGGGATTCACGATTCGATACAACCACGATGCAATGCAATAAATAAAAGTTCAATGACAACAAAGTGCGACTGTGCAGAATTATGTTTATTTCTGAGCCACAGATCTTTCTAGCGATGGCATTGGCTTGCTCAAATGTAAAAAAACTCATTTGTGATTACTGCAGCGGAATAAAAGGTAGCTAATATCGCAATTCATTTTTCTGCCCCACGATACATATTGTCACGTTTTTGTATAGTGATATATTGAATTTTGATATATCATCCATCCCTACCAAATATGAACCATTGTCACATTTTCAAATGGGGGCATTATATCTCATTTTTGAATGAAACTCATTCAAAATTCATTCATTTCATAAGGGTAGAGGCACACCTCACAACATTTTTGATGCTAACCCCGAACCCCCCCCCTCCCAACCCCCTCACCCCTGCTTCCAACACACCCCCTCCCTCCCACCGCCTCCACGGCACTCGTATAACCTGATTCCCCGCTGTGAAAGGCTTCCCGGAGGGGGGTGGGAGTGGTGGCGGGGGGGGTTTAGAGGATGATGTCGAGCGCTTGACGATCGCTTCCAGTACGCGTGACCCAGTTCAGTCAAGCTGTCGTGGCGCATAAGACTCTCCTATCTCCTACTTTTTTTTGTGTTGTATCTTCTCTTCCTCTCTCCTCTCTCCTCCTCCTCCTCCTCCATGCGAGGCGCTCCCCTCGCTCAGTGCATCTGCGTGCCAGCAATTAATAATTGAGCATTTCATTTGCTCCAAAATGCAAGGAGGAACAGTGAAGAAGGGGGTGGGGGGAGTGGGTGGGTAGAACCAGTGTAGAGGGAGAGGTGGAGACTGAGGAGGGAGAGGGATGGAGATCAGTGGAGGAAAAGGGAAAGAGGGGAAAGGATGATGTTGGTAGGGTAGAGTAGAGAGGGAGAGAGATTTTGCGCTGTGTCAGTAGGGTGTGCTGTCTACAGCCTCATTAGTTCTGCAACGAAAGTGTGGAGAGAAGGAGGGAGGGAAGAGAGGGGAGACTTTGTTCTCCATGATTAAAAAAAAAAAAAACTCTGTCAGCACAGAGAGGCTGGCTGTGAATATATGTGTCTGTGTGGGGGTGGAGGTAGAATATGTGCACCCATCCCTTACATTTCTGTAAGCAAAACCCAGTCCCACCTTGCCCATGTCTGATTGGCCATTGATTTTTCTTTTTTTTTTTGTGCCTCTCTCCCCCTGGCTTCAATTAACAAGTCTCTCTTAGAGCAGGTGAAAATGTTCAGCGATAATCACCCAAGCTGCTGCCTTATTAACACTTGAGCAGTTATAAGTAGAAGGCTTGGATTCAGCATGATAAGCACACATTCATCTACTGTGCTTAAGTGGCATTTCAAAGCACTGGCTGGTGAACACACAGTTGGATCCTTCAGACAAAGAAACATATCCATTTGAGTTTTCAGATAGCTGATGCTGTGTATTCATCGCTAAACAAAGTAAAGGTTGTGCACTTTCAGGTGAAGCATAAGTGATATGGATTGACGATAAACCTGCAAATACATCAGCTGTTATAATGTTTTTAAGGAATGACAAGAATAATGTAACGTAATCTCTTTAAAGCTTATATGAGATATGTAGCAAGTACAACTGCATAATTAATCATGTATAATTGCATATCACAATTTTGTCAGTTAATATTGGTCAAAAATTGGTGTTTTAAAAACATTGAAACACTTAATTTAGAATGTCTGCTGTATTTGAAAATAGTCAGAATGCTGAAATAAGGTACAAAATCACCAAATTCAGACTAATTATTGCGATTAATAATTGTGATCACAGTGTCACTGCAAAATAATCACGACTATCATTTTTGGCATAATTGTGTAGCCCTAGTATTAAGAAGAAGAACTGGAGCAAAGTGAAACCAGTGTTGTTTACCGACGTGTCTATTTTTGTCCGGGGCCAAAACTTCGGCTTGCAGTCCTGTCAGATTCCCGGCACTTAAAAAAAGAAGGTGTCAGTATTCTGTGTAAAGAGACTACTTCCTCATGTGGCTTTCTGCTTCCTCTTTCCTGTCAGTAAACTATGTGACATCATGAGTTACCTGAAATGCATCTTTGATGAGTTGTTTATTTGTTGGTGAATCCTTCCCATATACTGTTTGATGTTCCTTAATGAGGCTCATGGGTCACTGCTATCGCCTCTAACTGCTTTAAACTGCAAACGTGTCTTTAATTGAATCTGAAATGCCAACTCAGCATCTCTTAAGTGTGACAGTAGTAGTGTGTGTGTGTGTGTGTGTGTGACGTGTTGTAAGTGTTGTAAGGACTTGACAGCCGGCTGCATCATCCAGGGGTCAGTTTGAGTTTAGCCTGTCTGCTATGTTTTGGGTGTGGGTGGGCGAGAAGTGATTCATCAGTTCATTCATAGTATCTTATATGCTCTCTCTCTCTTTCTCTTATTTTTTTCTCCCTTTCTCTTTTAAATTCAAGAAGCTATATTTGGCATTGTGCCAAATATAGCACCACATTTACATGAAAGGGAATGCAAATAATCTTGGCTCATTCTTCTGCTAGCTGTCCCTCAGTGTCTAGCACGTGGCTTTATTTCTAAAATACAGTATATCCATTAAAAATATATCATTACCTGAGGTTCATCATTCTGCAACTCAAAAATATAGAGGATCCAGACTGCAAGAGTATTTTGTTATCAAATGATGAGATTAGTTTACTGTCCTGTAAAAGATAGTATAATTTCTAAAATTTGTAATTTTGTGCTATCAATTGTGTCACTTTTAAATGGCAGATATGTCACTTTGGAATGAAAGTCCTCAAATATTTCCTGCCAAGGTAGATACTTTTGAGAATTCACCTAGTGGATATTTGTAATTTGGTAGTCTCAGTACAGTTTTCACACTGTATTTTCCACTAATTTGGGGGGATTTTCTCTTTTTCTTCCAGCCCTGACGACATTGGAAGCTGCTGGTACATCCTGCTGTCTGGCTCCGTCTTCATCAAGGAGTCCATGTTCCTGCCCAGAAGCAGGTAGGATCATCAGCCATTTCGCTCCGGGGTGCGGGTTGACGGCTGATCTTGGCACTAAAACGCGAGCAGCTTTCCCCCCCTCAAAGCCTATTTAGAGCAATTACAAAAGAAGATAAAAGGCTGATCCAGGACTGGCAATCGAGGGCCAACTTTAATTTATTCTATTTTAAAAAGATTTTTTTTTTCTGATCAGCTTGCTCAAGTCCACAGGATTAAACGGTAGCACTTCTTTTACCAAAAGAGGCCTTTCACTGACTGTTTGGAGAGTGGCCAGTCATGGTTACAGGGAGCATGTTGGATTTCTCAAAGGGAAAGGTTTTAACATTATCACCTCTCCCTCCATTACAACACAAAGAAATACCCCATTTTCTTTGTTTTGTGACTTTTCGGGCCCCCTGGTGAATTTTTTTCTAAAAAGTGACTAGTGACAAATCTAGCACCTTTTTCCGACCATTGGAAAAATGTTAATGTGTTGACTCCCAAAGTATTTGGCGTCAAATTGGTTAATCTAAATAGGTCTGATGATCACAGTGTATCCCCCTTCCCTCTGCTAAAAGCGGGTGGCTGTAGCAAATATATTCATATGCATGATGTCATCTAGTGAATTTTAGCGACTTTTAGAGCAGCCAAAATCTACTTTCCTTGGGAGAGTGTTGGCAACACTGGAGGCGACAATGTTACAATCTTATTTTGTTGTCACTCCTCCAGCATGGTGGCATGGCGATGTCCCCTGTAACCACTTGAAGTCTCTCTACACCCTCACCAAACGTTTCATGACAGGCCTCTTCACACAGGATTTGATGGGGCTATCCCTTGTTCTGTTAGTTTGGATGTGCCTACATAGAAACCTGGCTTGGATATTAGAAGAGAGAAGGATGATAGAGAGCGGGTTGGTCATGGGGGCGCATCAGGTGGGCACCCTTCATCACAGATGTTAGATTGAATTAGGCCTAGGACACCTCCAGAGGACTCCACATTAAATCCTGGCATCCCACCAGTAGCACCACCCACTCTCTATATCAGCTCTCGGCACAGATCAGCACCTCTGAAGCCGAGACCCAAATGTTAGCCTCAATTTAAAAAAACTGTGATTTCGCAAGAGGCTGTGTTACATGAGCCATCTCTGTGGGCGTCTTGAAAACAATGCTCTTTTCATCCAGCAGGCTTATATAACACACCTACGGCCACACAGCGCTCTGCACCGTCACTTTAGGCAGCTTAGAAATGGCCCAGTCGTCCAGCGGGGTCGGTGTCACTCATGCTCAGGGTTCATATGAATGTCGGAGGCGCTTAAAACGCTAGTGTATCGTAAATGTGCCAAGGACCGGCTCTCGCCCCGCCCCCGTCTTAAATATAACCTCTTCCATTTTTTTTTCCAAGGTGAAAGTGTGTCTGGGTTGCAGAGGGGGGATTTGCGGATACTGGCAGATTAAAGTTAATGCACGACCGCAGTCACCGGGGAGGAGAGGACTCTGAAAATGTTTACTAAGCGTATGTTGCAAGGAAGCCCAATGCAGGGATCCACTTTGCTGCACGAGACCCTGCAGGGATTAACCATTAGCTCACTCGTTTCAGAGTGATGCAAACTGCACTGCACATTAGTGCCTTGTTGTCTTCTGCACCACATGAACATGCACTGCACAGTGAGCAGTTTCAATCAGAATCACTTAAATCACAAAGTAAAATTAATGTGCAAGAATTTGTCTTGGTAACACTGGTGCAGAAATATATGGAAAACTTGCATGGTAACAAATTATATACCAACACTAATGGAACGGGGCGTCAGGACCTCAAACCATACAGGGCAAGACATACATAAATATACATGTATGTACTGTATGTATACTGTATGTATCCACACATAAATATAAATTCAGCATTCAGTCGTCATTTGCATGTGTCCACTAAAATGCCTAAATTCAGAATCATATAATTATATTTTTTCTCTTTCGGTAAATAATTCAGTTTCTTTCTTCTATATGCTGAATATGCTGATAGCATCTTGATACAGTGTTCGGTCAGCAGCGCTCAGTTTGCAAGTATTAAGCCTCATTGAAATGCATAGACCTGTGGAGTGCTATCAGCAAAAACGCATTACAGTGTTAACCTCTGCCGCAACCTCTATGTATATGGCTGTCGTAGGACCGAAATCACATTTGTTTATTTATTTATTTCTCTTTCGAGAACACTTATTTCCTCAGTGACATCCAGGCATTTTTGAAATTATACAAATTGGGTTTTAACAGGTTTTAAGGGTCATGAAACTCACCCAACACTTGAATGAACATGTAAGCTTTCAATTCAAGTAGGAGAAGGAGTAAAACCAAATCTGCAGTTATGGGCTTTTTCCTTGACAGCAGTGGTATGGCTGTCTTCCCAGTGAGAGTGATTGATAAGATTTTTATAGTGTGTAATAGCAATAATTGTGAACGTTACTGCGCGGCCTCTATAAATGACATCATCAATCTGACTGGAGGCCGTCTGAGGTCACTCTGTAATACATCACACTCATGCTTCCTGCTTAAACGTACATGCTGCTGCTTTCACAGAAATATCATGGTGTTGCGATTTTGGTGTTTTTCTTTCCTTACTTGGATTTGAAGTCTGGATGTTTTTTTCTGTGTTGAGAGATTTTCAGAATCAGCAGGACCTTGAAACCTTTGAACCCTTGTTGTATAATTTCAACACTATCATAGGTGTCGATTTCAGAAGATTTTCTTTTTTCTTCCTACTTGAAAAACTTCCTTTTTGCAGATACCCATTTTTTTGGTCTAACAACAGTGATATGGTCATAGGCAACCAATCACAGCCCCCTGGCACTGCATCACCTAGTCCATAAACAGGAGAGATGGCGAGGGCAAAATGCCTCGGAGGGGAAATTGGTTGTGACACGAGGAACTGAATGGAGTCCAGTGGGACTTCCTGGAGCTTTTAAAGACATGGTGGAATTGAGTTTCAGGCAGGCTCTACCCAGAAATGGCTGCTCATATCTACACCAGCAGCGAGGCTGAAAACCTGATATGCTTCCATCATTCTCTCAATGTCCTTCTCGCTCACTCATTTTCTCTCTCTCTCCCTCTCTCCCTCTCTCCCTCTCCCTCCCTCGTAGGCGTAGTGAGATCTGATCCAGGGGAAGATGAATGACTCAGTCATTAAGTGAAGAATCTAGAGCTCTGTGCCTTATTTAACCCGGGGCCAGTGTGAAAGCAAATACAACCCCTCATTTGTTTTAGTATAAATAACGAACAAATAAATGTTAATAAACGGGTGACACAGAGTTCAAGAATGTGCAGAGATGTATATATACAGTATACTGTATATATAAAAGTAATGAAGGCAAATGGATAGTACGAGCTTTCATTTTCTTGTTTGGAATATAGCAAGTGTGACCTTTTGTTTTTTTACATCCACTGTCTATTATTTGACATGGGAAGCCACTGACAAGTGGCAAGTTCAATTCTAGACTTTTTCTGTCAAAAATATTTGCAAATATAGAGTTTAATTCCAAAATGAGATCTCTACCATTTGAGTAATGGACAAAACACTTGCACTTGTACAATGACAATGTGAATGATAAAATTCACTATGGAACACAATTTAATTTATTAGATACCTTAATACCAAAATAGACATTTCAGTAAATGGAATAATTAACATTCTTCAAATACTGTGCAATGAACATGGAAATATCTTTTGTTACAAAATGGATATGTTTTGTGTTTTGGAATAAAACCCTTCAAAAAGTTTATTTTATCTGTCACTCAATAATACCCTGCTATATAGTTCACCCATTGCCAGCCTGAAACTGTTAACTTCCACCATCACATATACTTTATTATCCCAGTATTGGTTTCACTTCCCCCACCATTTGGATTTGCATGCCTTTTATTATCATCGTCAGTAGACTGCTGTTAGCCGGTTACCTCTAGTCCACCATCCAACAGTTTCCTGGTTGTCAGTCCTTATATTGGTTAACCTCAACCACAGCTCTAGCTGAGCCAGCACTTCCCAGAAAACTGTGTTCATGTTTGCAAAGGAGCCTCAACTGTATTGCTACTATATGAGTAAACTGGGGGGGGAAACAGGACAGGATAACTTTAGTCATTTCTTGAGAATCAGCAAATACATCTATGGCTCATTTCTTAGGAGTGCTGCTTAAGCTTTTTCCATAGGAATCAATTTTGAATTCTGAATCCTACTATGATAGTCAGATAGCAGCTGATAGACACTAAGTCAACGTTCACATGAGACATTTGGCATCTGTCACATCCACAGACTAAGTATTCATTGAAACCACCTACATTCTGTTGTTGCAGGCACCGCAAGACCTTTTGAAGCAGTCTGTACAAATTTCATTGGCTGAAGAAGTCCGTTAGCGGATGACGTTTACCTGCAGTCTGCCAAAAGTTAAACTAGTTTCAACTATTTTTACGAACTGGGTTGCGATATTTTCATGCACTGCGCTCCGTCAATCCATGTTAACTGTCAACGCATATAATGCACAGAAATATATGGGATATTGTCTGTTTTTAGACGCATCACAAATGCTCATGTGAATGTCACCTAACTTGCTTGGAAGGTGACTATTGCTCCTGTCATCGAAAACAATTTTGATTTTTTCCTAGCTGAATTGACAGTTTACACAGTCATTCATGCGTTGAGTGAGTTTCATGACAACTTGGGACCTTGAAACCTGTTAAAAATCAGCTGTATAATTCCAAAAATACATACGAGTCAATGAGAATTATTTTCCTCCCTCTAGAAAAAAACATTTTTTTACATTTGAAATTCATGTTTTGTGTCTGACAACAGCAATACGCATGGACAGTGTAATGCTGCAGCCAGTAATCTGTTATTTGAGTCTCTGCCTGTGAAGCACTCTGTCGCAGAGTTCATGACTAAAGTTCTCCACGCAAGAGAGGAGGACTAGGGAGGAGCGGGAGTCTACACCCCTCCACCCCACCCTACCCCCCACCCATCACACACACAGACACACAAACCCCACCCTCTCGTTCACTAGTAACTCTGTAGCAGGAAGTGAGTCGTACGCTGGAATGTTGGCTGTAGTTAGCTCTCCGCATCACAGAGAGAGAGAGAGAGAGAGGCAGAGAGAGGGAGAGAAAGGGGCAGAGCCATAGGACAGAAGCTGATCCACACATTCTCTCACTCACACACACACACACACACACACGCAGCCACACACTCCCCCCTTCTCACACACAAATCTCAGACAGCAGCACCGGGGTGTGCGCAGAGCGATATGCTGCAGCCGAACCAAAGTCTCAGGACCGGGAACATGGTTGTAGGATTCACTTTGGACTGACGGGGGGAGGATATTTCAGAAGGAGGATCCTCTTATCTTATCAGGTGGCAGTGTCACTCTCGGAGCATTTTGGAGTGCCGGGGTAAGTGTCCCGACTGCAGCGACACTTAACTCCTTCCACCGAGAAGGGCAGAGTGAAACCCAGCCTAGAAACTCCCATGTTGTGGTTGTAATTTAAAAAGCTGACTTGTCTCCAAGCTGGGAGCTGGTTTCGGTAAAATTCAAGCATTCCAGTCTGTGTGAAAGATTACTGGAATGTGAAGCATGACTTTGATGTTATTTTGGATTTGTCAGTGTGCAGAGTGTGCTGCCAAGAAAAGGGGGTGTGTGTTTTTTTTTTTTTTTTATATTCGGGGTTAGACATCAGTTTGGTTGCTTTGAAACACAAACAAAGGCGGAGCTCCCGCTGTGGAGAATGTGTAAGAAAATCGTGTGGGATGATTGATTGATACGTCTTAGAAAAAAGTTTTCAAGAGGCTAGCTTACTCTGCAAGTTCTATAGTTCAATGCCCGCTTCTCTTCACCATATTACAATGTCACTGAAGTTGTATTTCGGGAAGCATAAGTCACGAGTCACTCATGAATTCTTGTCAGCGGTGTCAGTTTCTATTTAAGAAGTGAACAGCGGGGGGTGTGTGTGTGTGGGGGTGGGCATGGGCAGCCATGGTGTTACTCCAAGGAATTTTGTTTGTGTTCGGAAGGTGAGAAGTGGCTTGATGGTCGGCACCCACTGACATGCTCTCATCATCCAACTGTGTCTGGCTGCTCCTCTGCTCTGAGGGATGTTAGTTAACTGTTTAAGCCCGGGTGGTGTTTTCATTGACTAAGCAGTCACGGCCAGTCACACCCCCCCCCCCCTCACACACACACACACACACACAGACACACAGACACACACACATACGTACACACAGAGCAGAGACCCCCCCCTCATCCTCCTCCCGTGACCTCTCCTTCCCTTCCTCTCCCTGCTCTGTCTAAAGTCTTGCATAACCAGGGAGTTTAATCTTTGTCCTGCTTAAGGGTTCGGTGGGTTAAAAAAAGCCAGCGTGCCCTCTTGCCAGTTACTCAGTTAAAGGGCTTAGCGTGGAGTGGAGACCCCCCTCCACCCCTCCCCTCCCCTCTCCTCTCCCACCCCCCTCTTCCCCAGCAGTTCCCCCAGACCAGGGGTGCAGATTAGGGATTGGGCTGGTTCAGTCAGACGGCTGGATGGATCTCAGGCTTTGGCGGGGGGCTGCAGGGCGAATGGAGTGAAAGGCTGGTGATGCATGTGGAATGACATTCCAGACGCCCAGGCTTGTTGTATAACAGGGGAATGCGAGGCCAGCGGAGCAGGGGAGATGTCAGTCAGCAGACAGAGAGAGAGTTGAAGGGTTTAACTCCGAAATGAGATGTCTGCCACCTGTCCACACCTTCTCACGGAAGGTGTCTGATAACAAATTTTGGAACAAATTTAGGAACTTTTTAAAGTATATTGGGTAGCTCCTTTGTCATCAAAACGATAATTTGGTCATTTCATTTTTCACAGACTGGATTCTCTGTAGTTTAGAAATACTGAATGAGTCATTTCACGTAATGGTTTTTTCCCAAATGGATATGCAAAATTCTGGAAATGTTCATTCAGTTAATTTCAACCCCTACACAAAGCTAATATGGGCTAGCATGGTGGCACGTAAAGCATGATAATGATAACCATCGTACAGTGCTGTACTCTGTTATAGCATAGTTACATAGCAGCGCAAGCATTTAGCTCTTGCCTTCTTATCAACTGTGACTTTCAGTTTGTCAGCCAGCAGCCTGTCAGTGTACAGTGAGCAGGAAAGAAAGCACAAACCTTACTTCAACTCTTTGGCTCGTATTCCTTGGTGCTGAATTATTCATAGCAAATAGATTGTGAACGCGCATCGCCATCATTAGTAGGCCTAATAAACATTAAATACTTGCATGGGTCAAACTTTGCAATATGTGTGTTGACTGTGTTGATTGCAGATTCCCCCCCACCTCCCCACCCACTCAATTATGCTTTCAGAGGAGCCAAAGTTTATTCAAGACAATTCAGTTTCTGTTTTTGTCCTCTAATGTACATTCACCCACAGGACAGACCTGCTACTGTTATGTTCGCTCAGGACTAGTCATGGAGTGATGGAGGCTTTAATCTCCAAACAAGACACTTTTGTATTTGGATAACCCCCCCCCCCCATCCCCTTGCTCTCCACTTCCATAATCCCGTCTTTAATATCTCACATTGCCCGTGGCATTTGCCTAGTGCAAAATGGAGGATTGGATTACTTATGTCAGGAACGTAATGGATGAACGTGATTGAACATGTCATTTTGGTGGTTCCATTTGGTGGCCTAACGTGTTTTGTGACGTGTCATGGGTGGAATCACTGCTCCCTTTACCACAGTACAGTGAGCCAAGGGAGGCTCAACAGGATCAGAGCTGGTACCAACTCCAAATGTTTGTAAAACCAGATCAAACGCACTATTCATTTCTCTGAAGCTGCTGCCCAACTGACAAATCATCTTTGCTGGCAATAAGTTATAAAAGATTTACAGCATGTGTCATCTTGGGAAAAAGAGAGTGATATAGGCCTAAATACTGAGTAAGCTCCAGCCCTGTAGTGGAGTTCAGGCTGGTGTGTGTCTGGGGCACAACCAGAGTTAAAACGCATTAAGCTGAAGCTCAGACAAGGCAAACAGCAACCATCAGCATTTAACCCCACGCCGCCTTAATTCACTCGGCATACAGTAGCCTGGCCAGTCAATCCTGTTTTCTTTCAATCATGTTTTTGTTTTTCAGCAGTTAAACCTGAAGTGTCCCTGAAATCTTTTAAGAGATATCATAAAGCTGACAAATGAGTCAGGTCAAACTGCAGTACTGGCACAGAATGATTGACAAAAGAAAATAAAAATGGCAATATCCAATGAAGGCTGGACTATGGAGAGAAGAGGAAAGAGAGAAGCAAACCCAGGGCAGGAAGCCTAACACTTTTTTAGCCTGCAGACCACAGTGACTGGTGAATTCCAAAATATACCAGCCACTTTCACAGTTTTACCAGCCAAATGGATTATTGCAGTATAATAGGGCCACCAAATCATTGCTTGTTAACTGCCAAATTGGCTGGTAGAGTGTCTTAACCAGCTACAGCCAAAATTTACCAGCACTTTACTGTTGGCTTGTATTTATTTTCCACCCTGACCAAGCTGTACCCGCAACATGTAGCCACAAGCCCAGGGCTCTAAAGCATTTAAGCCATGCTGTGTCTGAGGTCTGCACCTGTCAGTGTGACTGATGAAAGCTGCCACCTCCACAGCCTTATTGCAGTTAGCCTCACTGCTACCTGCTGCTCACTTCACTAGGAGCACTGAGGTACGAGCCACTCGACTAGTTTCACTTAGTTACACCGTTAAGTTGAGACTTCCGGGCTCAACAGTCCCGATTTGTGAATTGAAAAGGTCTGAAAAGTTGCAATGAAATTCAGAAAAATATTTTTGGCTTTGTATATGTTTAATTACATAAAGGGTTGCCCCACTTATAATCTAAGTATTTGAAGCCGTTTTTGGCCATGGTGTGGTTTCTTAAACACCCCAATATCATCAATATCAATATCATAACGCTATAATAGTATTTACACATAAGTCATAAGTCCACACTCATCTGAATCAATTTAGCACTTTTGATAGTTTTAAACCTCTACCACAGAGCCATATCAGCTCATTGAGAGGACAAACAACTCTCCAATCAACACATATCAAAGTAGTTGTAAATAGTTGTAACTGAAAAATCAACACTTATTAACACTGGGAAGTTTGCTGTGTGTGAGCTATAAGAAATGATTCTGCGGTGCATCTTCCTGCATTTTGGCATTTAATGAGAATGCAAATAGAGCTGTTATTGCTTAGTGGCTAGAACTCTGAGCTAATGAATGGGAAAAATAGATGATAACTAGGCAAACCAGCTGTCGATGATTTTGGAGTCACTTGAGTTTATCTTACAAAACAATCAAGAAACCAACTATTAGTGGGTCACATTCTGGGTCTAATGATGTTAAAAATAACAAACAAGGAAGTCCTTGTGTCTCCGTATTGAGGTTGGATGGTGGACAAAGGCTGCAGTCTTCACTAAGCCCAGAAGTTGGATCTACTTGTACTCAGAGTTTCCATGGCTGCCGCCCATCTTTCAGACATTTTGGTCTCTCCTGCTTTTAATATTCCCCGGTCCCTCCTCAGTAGGAACCAAACATACTGTACAAACTGTGACGTCACGAAAGTGGACTTTTCCAGCAGTGGTTGTTTCCCATTGGGTGGGGGTGTCCATAGCTGAAAGGAGGAACTGTCCAGTCAATGCTGCTCTGTTCCCCGTTTTTACACAGGAATTCCATACTGACTATTTAAAATGCAGAGCAGAGAGCTACCTATAGTTTTACATAGTCAAACATTCAAGGAATACCTCTCTGGGCATCACACTGCATCTCTGCTCTTTGGCTACCAGGGTGAGATTTGGAATTCAAAAGCAGCATACCAAGTTGCTTCAACTTGCATATTTAAAAAGACTTGTTGAAGCAAATGAGCGACACCCACAAACTGCCTACAGGTTTAACTGTCCTCAGATAAAATCTGACCCCTAAATTCCTATTTTTTGTGTTCGTTTTATTTTGTCTTTCTAGTTTTGGCAAGCGATCGGCAGGCAGCCTGCGACGCGGGTGTGAGTGCATCGTCCTGGAACCCTCCGAGATGATTGTGGTGAGTCCCATCTTTCCAACCTTCAGCACTGTAGCATTGAAGGCAACACTGCACACACACACACACACACACACACACTCATCACACACACACACACACTCATCACACACACACACTCATCACACACAAAATAGAAATTTCGACCTAGCATTTCCCTGTATATACCCACAGATAAGCAGGGGGAAATAACAAGATACACTAGCAGAATATATAGTTTATACTTTATACTATACTATATTTTGCCACGCAAACCATGTATTTTTTCTATCATTGATGAACCAAATCTAAACATTAACCTGTCATGGTATTCGTTATATTACCCTCTACTTATTTGGTGGTCTCCACTGTGAACAGACTGGAAAATAATAAGAATGAATTAGTTTGTAATTGCAACAGACATTAAAGTCCTGAACAGATAGGAAGCGTCGGTGAACAAGCTGAAGCTTGGAACCATGTCAGAACAGTTTAACGCCTCTAGTTTGCCTGCAGCAATTGAGAAGAATAGGTGTGTTTGTTGATGCTAGCGTCTGATGCTTTGTATCTGGCCAAAGCTTTAGAGAGACTTGCCACGCCACTTGGCCCCAAGCTGCAAGTACCCATGTGGATCTGTCAGGACACATTCACCAAGCCTACCTATAGCAGAGTACGGTTATAGTTTTGGATACAGTCTTCAAGACTTGGCCCTGTGATGTTTTGGATTAATTCCTTTAAGTGCTTCCTATTGATATTTCACCCCGGCGTTAAAGCAAAGCTGTATTTAACATTGTCCTTGCTGGAGTCCTTCCAGTGTGTGGTTGCTCCAGTCAAGGCTGGTAGCAACTCTGACCTAGTTTTATGGCAAATCAATCGTTGGCACACAGATTCTCATGAAGAAGTTGTTGAAGACAAATCGTTCCAGTCTCTCTGGGACATAAAAGTAGAGGCAGCAGCACAATGCAATCTGCTGTTGAACAGAAGTCCTCCGAGGCCTGCAGATCAGAAGAGATACAGTTTTGCTGATGTTTTCACTATACGTATGTATATGTGTGTATGTTCGCACACACACACACACACACACACACACACACACACACACACACACACACACACACACACATACATACATACATTCACACACACAGGTCCACCACCGTTTCTTGCAAATCCTCCCTTTGCCTCGTTTGAAAGAAGATCAAACACATCCCACATCATGTCAGTATGAAATAACAACTGGATCACGTTGCTGCAATGGCAGTACATTTCAGTAATCTTCCTTTCACACGCTGTAATTGCTGTGTCCCTATGAATGTGCATCCTAGATGGGGGGCTTTTGTTAACTGAGCCTGTAACAGCTAGACACAAACCCCCAATAATAACCCTCATGCTCTCCTCGCTCCTGCTGTAGATGCGAACCACTTCCTGGCTTTACCCTTTTCGCTATTATGGGTGCCAAACCACCCTATAATTACTGAGAAGGGTTTTGGGCTGCTGAGATATAGATACATGAGGAGAAACCAGCCAACACAAAGTCAGACACACACACACACACACACACACAGACTGTCAGGCACACACAGCGTCGACGAGCGCTCACCCACAATCAGAGACACACACATCGAGTACAGCAAAATAATTCACTCGCATGTATGTACTGTACACACACACACACACACACACACATTGCGTAGAGATTTGCAATTAGACACACAGTCACACTTACTCTCGCTCACACACAGCTCCCCTGCCGTTGTCATGGCAGCAGTTGGTACGGCAGAGAGACAGAGAGAGAGATTTTAGTGGTGTAATCCCAAAGGCTGAGCGCTGTGAAATGTGAAGCCGCAGTGAAAGCGCCAAGCGAGAGGGGAGGAATGGGCCCAACTGTAAAAAAAAAAAAAACGCCTTACATTTGTCATTCCATCACGGCCCAAAGCCACCGGGCAACAGACTGGTCCCATTAAAAAAAAAAAAAAAGCATTTAGCTGAAAATACTTCAGAAAACTGTAAAAGATGACTTCACTGACTGCTATGCTGAAGTGGCATTCTGTCCCGCTTTCCACAAGGAAAATATTGGGCCCCATTCTTTAAAATGGAAACATAGATTTTATTTTGTTTTGGCATGTCATTTATTGTGGTTAATATGTTTAATAGAGAGAGAGGGAAGGAGTTGAGAGAATTCCTCTATTTTTGTGTTCATCCATTTGTTTCCCACTCCATCTTCCATCCGTCTGTTTATCACACTCTATCTGTCAATCAATCTATTCCCCATCGCTGTCTCTTTACCTACCTTTACCTGCTCACTCCCTCTCTCCCTCCCTCCAAATCCCTCACTCATCCCTCTATTTACTCCCTTTCCCTCCCTCGCTATCTCTCCCTCTCTCTCTCTCTCTCTCTCTGTCTGTGTTGTGAGCACCGTTTGACGTAGGTGTGCACAGCGCAGCCCACACGCACTTCTATTTTTACGCAGTGAGAGGGGCGGGAGGCGGGAGGAGGAGGTGGAGGAAGAGGAGAAGGAGAATAGGAGGGTGGGGGTGATGGGAGCGAGGGAGGGAGGGAGGGGAGGGGAGGGGGCGCGTGAATGAAGAAGAAGAAGAAGAAGACTCAGTCACTCCTCTCTCTCTCCCTCCCTCCTTCCCTCCCTCCCTCTCATTTCCAGGTGGACTATATGGATGAAAATGAGGAGTACTTTCAGCGGCAAGCCTCGCACAGACAGTCCCGCCGGCGGTTTCGGAAGATCAACCAGAAAGGGGAGAGGCAGACGATCATCGACACCGTGGACCCGTACCCCACCGGCAAGCCGCCCATAGCCCGGGGATACCACACGGTGAGTTTATACCCTGTGGCAGGTGGCGGCGCGCTACATTTTTCCTGTTTACCCACTGCTGCGGTAGATCGCCGCTGCGCTCCAGACGGGGCTTAGAGACGCTCAGTTGTTGCTCTGTTTGCGGTGCTTGTGCTCTGTTTGTGGTGTGTGTTCCTCCTCCTCCAGAAACCTGTTGTTGTGTGGTCCCGCTTCAGAACGTGGCTGAACTTCCCGTGTTCCCCGTTGTTCCCTGTGTGTATTCCCGTTGTAGTTTTTCTCCCTGCTTCGTGCCCTCGGCCGACCCTCGGTGTTGTAGCTCGTTCTGTTGTGGTGCTCCCAAGCAGTCTGCGCCCGCAGGGTGCACTCCGAGCCTGCTTTCCTCGTCTTTGCACCCCTGAGCTATCCTCCCTGTGCTGTTTTTAAATTGTTGTTCTACCCTTGCTTTGCTAGATTACACTTGCTAGACTTGTCTGCAACCTTAGTTTACAGTTGCTGCTTTCTTTAGTGTGTCAAGTGCTGTGCCCTCAAAACACTGCACATTTTTGTAGTTTGCTGAGCATCCAAAAGAGTTTGTGTGTGCTATATTTGTCTCCTAGAAAGCTTATTTGTATGTGGCTCCCATGTTTGTAACAGCAGTCCTATGATATGGCATAGGACTGCTGGCAAGTTTCATCCACTCTATGTGCCCAGCCCACATGGACTTACAAGATACTCCACATACATGCATCACTTCTGTCTACAGCATAATTGTGAGCATAATTACAATAGATGCATATTCCTAAACAAACTCAAGTTGCATACAAGCAAAGAAAGTTTAAAGTTTCTTGTGGCTTTTTCAGCTGAAGCGTACCACAGATAATTCACCTGTTCTTAAATATATCATTGCCATTGCCACTTCTATCTCTGTCCAACAGAAATGGACAGAGATAGAAGTGATTTTGATAGAAAGTTGTGTCTGGAGTCTTGCATAGCAACATGTCTCCCCAGGGCTCCTGGTGCATCTCTGCTCCAATGTTGCTGTTGCCAACATTGTTTGTTGTTTTTAACACAGAGCGTCTGCTGCCGCTCAATCCCTCTCACACTACAGAAACATATCACAAACAAGCTATTTCATCTTGATTAGACTCTGAAATTCGTATTCTTCCCAATACAAGTGAAAATTATCTGCCAATAGGTTGAGATCAATTCATTTGTTTCCAGTGCAGTTGATCTTGAAACAAGTGACACTTTTTTTTTTAACAAGTTTTGTCACTTGTAAAGATGGGCATTTCTTCAGTACATTAAATGGTGAGAGCATCAGTTCATGGGGAGAATATGTTGTTTGTTATTTAGCTGCATAGAGATAAAAAATGAAAGAAGAAGAGGAGAAGAAGAGAGAGTTTGGAGAGGAGAGCATTGTGGGAGACGGGCCTGTTTTTATAAGTCCTAGGGCTGCTCTATTCTTATTCAACTCTCATCTACATACTGAACAGTCAGACCGGTATTGTTGGAATTTTTTTTCTGATGCTTCATATCAGATACAGTTTTGAACACCACTCTTTTCAATACCTCTCTTAATTAAATCAAAACATGTTTCAGGACATGAAAGTAAATTATTTTCAGCATTTCTACATGCCAGTCGATTTTATAAATAGACTCAGATCACATGCAATTGATTTCCTTCCTGACAGAACAGAAATTGAGTTCTCTTTTTAAGCAGCCTAGATTTTGATTCTTTCAGTAGCTCTTCCATTTGGTCGACGCTTTCAACCAAAGTGCCACTAGTGGATACGTTTTTAGCATGGATGGTCCCAATGGGAATCAAACCTCTAACCCTGACAGTATGTGTGCCATGCTCAACTGGGAGCTACAGTACCCCTGATGGGTATCTTAGCAGGCTCCTAGGTGGCGAGGTTAACCTGTGGCAGGGTATTGATTTTAACCATATGAGCGGATTCGACTCCAGCAGAGCAAGAGTTAGTTACCCGTTGCATTGCGTCAGGTCTCCTCCCTCTGTGCTTTCTGTTCCTGGGAATAGGAAGCAAAGCATTTTCACACTAATGATGCAAATACCCAGCATGCAGTTACTGCACACTGTTCGCCTGTTCTGCACAATTTCATTGCATTCCCCTCGTTCCTGATGCTCCCAGGGGGTTCTGTCAGTGTACCCAGTTCTCGCTGGAACGCTGTGAAAACAACCAGGGTTCTCTGTTCTGTTTAAAAAACGGGAAATGCGGCAAACGTCATCCCCCGCCCACCTAAACCCATCCCCACCCCACTCCCTAAATTTAGACTCGCTGTGTTTTTGATTCAAAGGGCTGCGCTGAACTTTCTCATGGCCCAACATCTCCCGTCACACACTCAACTCTCCTCGCTCCAGTACCGTTCCTGTGGGAAGGATGGAATGGGCGCCATGGCAACCAGCAGTCCCAAATGGGCTCTGCTCGAGTGCACTTAGAAGTACAGTAGGGGAAGGGAGCTAACTTAACAAGAGTGCAGTACGCTACTGCTGCTGAGTAGCAGAGAGAGAGAGACAGAGGGGAGGGTGGAGGGGTGGAGAGCGACAGAGGAGCTGAATCTGGGCGGATGCTAAGCTGACATAGCAAGCTAATCTCCGGCATTTAGAATGCCAGGCAGCGCTCGGATTTTCCCCCTCCTACCCCGAGGCATATTTAGGAGGTGAAAAATGCACCGAGGAGAAACTTGGGATTGAAGAGAGGAAAGCTCTGTAGCAGGCAAGGCTTTTATTCAGCTTAGTCACTCCTATTAAGTCAAAAGCGAGGCCAGGTACCAAAACATCAGAGGAGCCATTGATTTGAAGGCATCAAGGCTCTTCTGAAAAGAGGAATATTGTAGACAGATCTGTTCAATTATTTAGGCTATATCTCCACATAGTATGCTCCCTAAATTCAGGTTAGAAGAATGCTTTAATGATAACAGACAGGGTAACGCTGGCAGGATATGATACCCGTCCTCTGCCTATAGAATAACCAACACTGCTTTTGAAGAGTTTAATACCAAAACAACACATCCATCATCTGGATAAAGGGATGCTGCTCTGATAAAGCGACAGTAAAACTCATTACAGAAAGATATTTAATCTATTAGCTATTTCAAGACATTTACTAACAAAATGACAACATTTTTGTGGATGAAATAATCTATATTTTTGAAATACTAAGTGGTTCGTGTCAGATTACATTATTTGTGTCCTCTTAAAATGGGTACATAGCGTTTTGGAGTGAGACCCTTCATTTAAAACTTTGTTGAATGCCTAAACTGTAGTGCTGAGTGTATTTGTCCCTCACTGAGCATGATGGGATGTGATGTACCCATGCCAGCCACCATCCTCAGTGTCTAAATCTTTACCCTGGTTTCGGGGATGCTTTGCCAGTAGTTGATTGGCCTTCGTGGTTAGAGAGACCATCCATCCTGTAACTGCAAGGTCACAGGTTCGATCCCCACGATGACCAATGTCCATCAACAGCCATTTGTGCTGCTGCTGTCCTTGAGCAAGACATTGAACTTCTACCTGCTTACTCATTGGAAGCCGCTGTGGAGAGTGCCAGCTAAATGCCTAAAATGTAAATGTAATGCTAACCCAGTAGTGGAAGTCCCTCTGGGAGTACTGACACGCACAACTACCCTAAACCCCCCCCAAACCCCCTCCCTCCACCACGCTCTCAAGCAGAGCTATTATCCTTGTGAATTAGGGATTATTTGGTTGTCAGGGTTGAAACATGTTTTAAGTTATTTCACTAGGAAGTAGATATCTGGCATCGGAACAATTTTTCTGCAAATGAATTGGGCTTCTTCGATAAACACTGGATCTAAAGGTCAATTTGCACGATTACTTTTGCGCAATTTCTCGCTTTTACAGAGGGAAAACAATGTGGGAGAAGCAATGTGGCAAATTTATTGAATAGATGGACTTTGCCATTAGTCGATAAACTCCAATGACTATTAGCAGGCTTAGAATTAAGTAATAGCCTGTGTTATTTTAATAGAAATAAATTTCCATTTTGCTACTCTCTATTGCTAACTGATAATGCATCACATAATAGTGATATAATCTACATCCAGTTCATGAAAGGTTTTACATTTGCTGTTCCAAACACCCGATGTTGAGTAGGACTTTCCAGGGAACATGCGTTTTATGTTACTGGAAGCAGTAACGGTGGTTTGTTTGGAATAAATAGCAGAACTGCATAATTGGCATGAACAGCGATAGCCACCATGGTTGAACAGACAAATAAAACGGCTGCACCTATAATAACTCAAACTTAATCAACAGAAAATCCAAGGAAAAAGACGCCTGGGAAGGCCAGTGCAAAACAATCCCAGCAGTGTCTACTTGCCAAAAAAAGCAAGAATGTACGTGAAGAATTGTCTTACTCCCTTACTCTAGTTCCTGAGGTAGAATAGCTTGGAAGAGGAAATATTACATTTGATTTTAGGCATTTAGCTGGCGCGCTTATCGAGAGCGACTTAAAAGGATTGCGGTAATAGAATAAGCCTAAAATCCTAGATCGCTGTCATTACAAGCATCAAATTTTAAGGAGTGCAAGGGTCAAAACCACAACGCCGCTGAGACCAGAGATGTAGGAAAACTTTCTGTGTCTGTAGATCGATCTTATATTGTAGATAAAGCAGAGGTATTTTCTAAAAGAGGAGCGCTTTTAGGATGCAGCACATGGCTTCTGCACGCGCTCAGACCGGCGGGCCAACACTGAGCAGCCTTGTTCAGAATGGACACAAGTTATTTCTCGCAAAGCCTTCAAGGTCTTTTTCTCTCTCTCTGTCACACACACACACACTCTCCTCTCTTTCACATACAACACATCCTCCATCCCTCTCTCTCGCTCTGTCACACACACTTGATCTCTTTATATTCTCCCTCACACACACACATTATCTCCATCTCTCTCCCCCATCTCTCTCTCTCTCTCTCTCTCGCTCTCTCCATTTTGCACTTTATCACACACACACACGCTATCTCTATCTCTAACATCAGCATCCATTTGTGCTGTTGACGTGTCTCTCTCTCACACACACACACACGCACACGCACGCACACACTTCCTCTCTGACTCACTCTGTCTTACTTGCTGTATCTCTCATTCATCCACTCACTTCAGGTCTTTCTGCACATTCTGTCACTCTGTTTAACTCCAGTGATACACATGTTTGTGTGTTGATGCGGTTGGTGTCAAGTTCTGCTGTCTATTGAATGGTACAGTCTGCCTTTTGTGCATAACTCAGGATGTTGCATTATTATCAAATCAGCTGAATCATTATCATTTCCACTACTTTTGTTCTCCTCTTCCTCTTCTTCCTCTCCACCACCTCTCTGAACAGATATTATATTCCTGTCCTCTCCACTTCCTCGTTGTCCTCTTCTTCTCTTCCTCCTTCTCTTCCTCTCCCCTTCTCTCCTTTCCTTGAACCCCTTCTCTCCTCTTGTCCTGTAAACAAACGAGACCACTGCCAAGACGACTGGTAACCTCTACACCAGTGGTTCTCAACATGGCGTCCGGGGACCACCAGGGGTCCTTGAGGGGGTTCCAGGGGGTCCCCAGCAAATTGATTAGCATTATTTCATTTACAAGAAGTTAACACAATTAGAGAATGTAGAAGAATGACTGTTTTGGTCATAGTTTCACTGTTATCTCTCTACCTACAATACAGACAGTCATGGAATTCTGGACAAAATCATATCTAACAATAAAAATATTCTAATATTTGGGTCCGAGAGACAAAATCTCATCAATTGGGGGTCTGTGGCCCTAATGTGGACAAAATTATGGGTCCTTGATATGAAAAAGGTTGAGAATCACTGACTCTACACTGTATTTTACATTGTGTGCCTCCTGGTCAGATTTGGAGGGAAATCTGCTGGATTGTGTTACAGCACAAATGGAGATTGCCTTATGGCACAAAATGGACCATTTTTACGTTGCAAGTGATTCACAACTTTATTCCAGTTCCGCTATTGCAAATACAAAGTTTCAGCTTCGTGTTAGCTTACCTTATCGTGCATATTGGCTGTTATCATGAGTTGTTATCAGCTGTTATACTTCTTCTTTACTTTTCAAAACAAACGCACACAGAGTGACGTCAGGGAGGAGAAGTGCGGACAAGTAGAAACATCCTCTTTGCGACAGGAAGCCGCTGGGTTTATGGGAAATGTGGTCTTAATTTTGACAAACAGTAGCTCGAACAATACCACTGGTTTGAGATAAAGGATCCCAGTTGTCTCGACCACAGTCTTATTTGTTTAATTATCCACAGTTAATTTGACAATGATATATTGATGTTTAAAAATCCTACACGTAGCACCCTTTAATAGGACTTATTTTTTACTTAGAGGTTGAGATTGTCCTGCAGTGGTAATTAGGAGGTTAAGAAGTTAAAGAGTGTCTTCAGTAATCAGTGGGCATGCTGAAAAGGAAGGATGTGTGCAAGCTAGAGGAATAATGCTTGTTCCCTACCTTCTTCCCTGTCCTTGGCTGAGTTCACTGTGAAAGTTGTTCACCTTGACAGTTCATTTAATCTGGTGTTGAGTCCTAAAACGATGTTGTTCTTAAAAAAGTGAAAGAATCTGCCAGTAGGGTGAGATAATAGTTTTTTTTCCCCACACAAATCAACTTGTTTTGAGAGTTTTCTTGAACCAAGTAGTATTACCTTGAAACCAGTGGAGTGGTCTGCAGTTTCATGAAAAGTCAACACACAGGTAACAGCAAGCATCATAAACGAGTGAAATCATCTCAGGCTGATTTGGTTTTGTCCTTGCTGGAAGAAAACAAAGTTTTAGGCCTCAATACAAGGTTAAAGATATTTTTAAGACGCAGTCCTACAATAAATCAGTGTTAAGATGGACATTTTTTTCGCAGCGTGGTGCAGAATGCTGCGTTTTAACGTGCCACTGATGCTTCAGGCCTAATTTCTCACATCCTTGACTGGCAAGTGGCATGTTTGATAACTTTCATCTCTTCTGCTTCTTTTCATGGCTCTCTCCTTATCCTGGCTCCCAGGAATGCAATAAAGCTCAGGTACTGTATCTATTAACACTGTTGTCTGTTGTGTGTGTGTGTGTGTGTATGTGTGTGAGTGCGCGCGTGTGTGTGTATGTGCTCTTGCTGTCTGCATTCTAGCTGTCTGTGTTTGTGCTAGTGCTGGTGGTTTATCTTCGTCTGTTTCCCATTTGTCATGTCTGTAGCTACTGGTAGTCTTCCTTAATAAATACCTCCCATTTGCTGGTATCAAGAATGATAAAGATGAAGAGCGAAGCCTGCTGCGCCACACTCAAATTCTATTACCGCGACATCAACGGCAACATCAATTGAATTTGTTGAAACTGCCATGATAAAAAATGTTCCATCCTCGACTTCCTTACATATTATCATGTTTTGTGATCTGCAGTTAGGTTGTAAAGTAAGCGTGCTTGGTGGAGGAGAAGCAGCGCAGGGAGGCGACATGGACCTCATCACGTAGCTGGGCGATGACAGTCGAGTGATAAACATCGCTGTGGTACAGCTCAGGGCCTGTAAACTGAGATAATGGCAACAATTAAGCTGTTTGAGGTACATCGTATCTCAAACACGGCTCCTCTCTCCTGATGGGCTAGATAACGGTATTGACTGTCTTTAGGCTCATCGCAATTACGCACAGATTATTATTATCCTCACTGTGGGTGTGGTTGTGTTGAGTCTTGCCTCAATTTTATGAACTAGATGTGAGCCACTGATAGTTATGTGCTTAGGGTTTCATCATGATGGCTTCACAAACTAGATAAATGCTTCTCCGAGCTTATCAGAGCCATTTAATTGATACATATAGACCTATTTATCAATTTGTAAACCAACACAAGAAACACTTAGGTTGAAGCCAAACAGTATCGCCGCTCCCACGATAGGCCCGGATCCAATATATCCCATATTCCAGGATTCGCCACGGGATGCTGCCGTGTCCGAGCAGAAATGGATTGTGGGAAAGGGGTTGAAAAGATCAGAGCTCCGGGTGTCGAACAGTCAGACCTGCCGAGAAATGCGAGAGGAGAGAGAACAAACCTGCCACTCTCATCCGTGGAAAAGCTGAGCTCCTATTTTTAGAGCTGTCCTTTGTGACAACCTGCTCTGCTTCAGCTGTGCATAGATACAAAAGCCTCAGGTTTGAACAGACAGTGCCTCACAACTGCCCCTGAAATGACGTATTGTACTCTGATTTTTTTTTTTTGTTGCTTGCTCTCTTGCTTTCTTGCTTTGCTGCTTTATTGCTTTCTCGCTGCCTTTTTTTCTGTCAGCTTGGGGTGTTTGGACTCAAAATGACCAAATAACTGGGAGTAGTAAAGGCGGTGAAGATGATTGCTTGTGAAGGCTGGATTGTCAAACATGGTCATTGTGGCTGCTGAATAAAGGCATAGTTCATTTGTTTTCTACACATCTTTTGAGCCCTTTGCAGCTTACTTTGTCTTTCTTTGCTTCGTTCAGTTGAGCACCCCAGCATCTATTTGTATTTATTAGTATAGAGGCCAAAAACGAAATATGAATTTATTGTTAATGGCAAAATAGCAGACATTGTGATGTGATGGAAATGGGAGAGTGTATACTCCATAAAGCAAGTGAAATGGTGCCTTGTACAACAGATGAAAATTAACTACCCATTGATTTTGCTGTGGTTCATTTCTCAACCAGATTTATTAGAACGTGTTTGCTGACATTTGATGCGCTTTTCATGTCAGTTTTGACATTCAAAGACCTTTTTGAAAGTTAAGTATTTTCAAAAGGGTTGACAGATGACATTTATTACAATGGTAATGAGCCAGCATAGCAAGCACCATCAGGTATGCTGTTTTTTGTTGTCTTGGTGGTGGTGTCACTTAAATTTTGATCAAAATGACTGAAAACAGTTGATAGTAGACTTGTTTGTTCTATGCTATGTTGAGCTGATGTTAGACAGTGCTGGATGTTGCAGTCGATACTTAATGTGACTAGATAGCCATGAGTAGGTGGTTTTGAGGTGTTACTAAGAATGCTTATTCAACTTGCCTTTATAAAATAATGGTTCAAATATGTTTTGCGCATGCCTCAAAATAAAATTTGCTTCAACTAGGGCGCACATTCCCTGTGTTTATGCATTTTTAACGTTGAAAAAGACATTGATGATAACAACATGGAAACCACTCAGATAGGAACATGATGAAATACTATGATCTTAGTGGTTATGATGTTTTAAGTATAATTCAAAACAAAAGTCTGACTAACACACACACACAGTTAAGAGAGGCTGAAGGCATTCTCTCATTTATATTATTATTTAAACCTTCATATTTCTGTGCAGCCTGTCCTGTCCCGAATTTGCATCTTCCACAATTTGGGTTTGTTTATTTTCCTTGCACAGTTGCATCACTTTCTGATGCAATAATCTGCTGAACATTTTGGTATGTTTAAATTTATATGTCTTCAGGTTGATGTTGTTGTAGAGAGGCCCATAGGACAGGACAGAATAAAAATGTCTATAATATCTTCCCACACGGAGTTGTAAAATATATGATGAACTCCCACATTAAGCCGCTATAGATGGTAAAACTTAACTTGTTAGACTCCACATGAGCAATTATTGCTCACCCGGAGATCTGTTTGCATCTGACTTGCAACACCTTGCAACAAATTATACTATGAAACCTGTTTTAAAGCCTGCCATAGTCAATTCTGGGCTTTTAAAGGAAAAATCCACCGTCAGATACTCTTCACTCTTAGAAATCTACAATTTGTGATGTTCCCCGCATTCCAGGAGTTATTTTGTGGAGTGTTGTAATTTACTTTTTCTCAACCTGCCTCGTCTACTTCAACTTAAGTTAGTAATTTCCTATATTTCCCAGAATGCCTTTCAACAAGCTGCAAAGAGCGCGCGAGAACGTATTACTTTCAATCGAAGGTGGCTGTATGGATTCTGAGGGGCTGAGACCAAAACCTGATGTTTACCGTTGATGTGTTAGACAGCTGAAACATTTTCTGTTATCAAACTTCATTGTAGCTGTGCTGGAAATATCTGAATGTGACGTAATGTCGTCTACATTTGGCCAGGTATCCGCTGGAATAAGAAAGTTACACCACCAAACACCAAAATGGGCCCAGAAATGCAAGGTACGTCGCAGTGTTAAAATGTTTTAGGGTAGGTTTTTACAGTTAAGCTTACCTTGCCTTCAGAAAGTATTGAAACCCCTTGACTTTTTCTGTATTTTGTGTTGAATTAATACAGATTAAATTGAGATTTTTCGTCAACAATCTTTCTTAAGGCACTCTACCTTGACCTTCTATGGTTCTATGGTTAAAGATTGTGTTTGTGGTATTTCTGCTTTATTAAGTTGCATGCCGTGGAAAGAAACAGGAAAATTGGCCAAGAGAGAAAGAGGGGAAGACATGAGCCAGACTCAAACCCACCATGTTGAACCATGTTACAGTACATGGCTCACTAGCCCACTGAACCACTAAGCTCCCCTGACCTTCTAAGGTTAAAGACGTCCGGTTGGTCACCTTCCACAGTTAGGCTGTAACCCTTCTAAGGTTAAAGACGTCCGGTTGGTCACCTTCCACAGTTAGGCTATAACCTGATCCGGAAACTTCTAGGTATTGATCAACTTTTCATACACCTACCAAAAGTATTACATCTCTGTCAATTTTTATCCGAGAGTAGCTGAATTTGTTTCATTGGTTTGGTTCTTTTCCATCATGCAATTTGAAGGAGCTGCAAGATTGCGACAGATTTTTTTGCCCCATGAATCTACAAATGTAGTCTTTTTTAAACCTGCTTGTCTGCCTGTGTTTCTGCCAAATTATTTTTAGAGCATTGCAGAGGTGACAAATGTGAGATAAATGAAATAATCCCTTGGGCGGTAGCAGCTACGAAAATGTAGTCTTTTTTTTGTTAGATCATCTTTCTCATTCTATGAATGCTGTTTAGAGCTGTCGCAATGGGACTTATGTCAAAGATAAATGCATCAAGGTGGCAGCGTCAGGAGCGTTCAGTTGTGTTTTCTCTACTTTGATTAAGGGAGTGTCTTCACAAGGTGAATAAGGTCAATCACAAAGCAATAAATCCTAGCATCACAGCGTCACAAGTTTGATCCTGTAACAGCCAATGTGTGTCCATCAACAGCCATGTGTCCTGTCGAAGTTTCCTTGAGTAAGACACTGAAAAACTACCTGCTCACTTACTGTAAGTCACTCTGGTTAGGAGTGCCACCAAAATGCCTGTAACATGTATGAATGGGAGCTTCAAGAACTGTATGAGGAAGAGTGTCTGCTGATGTATAATGTATTTTAACATGGTT
Organism: Centroberyx affinis; assembly: GCF_046629955.1. Lineage (NCBI taxonomy): Eukaryota > Metazoa > Chordata > Actinopteri > Beryciformes > Berycidae > Centroberyx > Centroberyx affinis. Next base: position 60,742 of record NW_027281218.1, on the reverse strand, counting down.
TGGCTTGTTCTGATCTTGGCTGATTGCTCCTGAATATTCTGTGAGATATCCAAAGTATTGTTTCATTCTAAAGTTTCAGTTTTTTTTTCTTTCCTCCTCTTCCCTCTCCTGTTTGCTTACCTGATATGCCTCGCCGTTCAGCTGGGAAATCCTCTTCCCGTTAGCTGTAGAGAAACCGGAAGCCTTCCTCTGGCCAGTGTGTGATAATGGATGTCACTAAACCCCTAATCTCACCCCACCTCTGTTCTCTCATTGTAAAGTCACTCTGGATAATGGTCCCAGTTAAAAATGTAGGTAAAACTGCAGTAGGAGGAGCTGGACCATGGACAGCAGTCCAGACATGACAGTTGTCTTGTTATCATGTCGTTTTGTTAACCAGTTTTAATGTATGCTTGCCATTGGCATCATCAAATGTGAAGCAGGACTTTGTGTGATGTATATGTGTGTGTGTGTGCATCTATGTGTGTGTGTTGAATGATAACAGCGTTTTTCTTGTACTTTACCATGCTGAAGTTGTTACATTGCTCTGCTGCTTTATGGCTGTAATGTGGAAGTGGATGAATCTCAGATTGCTCTGCTGTTGTCCTCAGTCGCTCTGGGTAAAATCATCAGCTAAATGCTTGAAATGTAAAGGTTATGAACTTCTGCTGTTTTTATGAACATGGGTTTAATGGAGAGAGTTAAATGGAATAGATGGCATTTAGAGATGGTGTATACTTGACTGTATGCTGGATGTGCTATGAATTTACTGAGTAGAGGGCTGGTGAACCTCTGTAAAGATCAATTTTTTCTTCTCAGTATTTCTCATCATCGTTTTGATTTCGTAAATGGACCTCCTTGAAGCTTTCGCCTGTGTGTGTGTGTGTGTGTGTGTGTGTGTGTGTGTGTGTGTGTGTGTGTGCATAGGTGTTTGTGCATAGGCGTTTGTGCACGGGTGTGTCGTCCAACTGAGTAATGAGGTTTTTATGGCTCTAATGCTACGCATCGGCAAGCAAACACCATCACATGACCTACCCATAATGCATGGAGCAGTTGCAGCCACGCTGGGTTCGCAAACTGTGTTTACAAATGGCAGACGAGGTACCGCCCCCCCTCCCTCCCCACCTCATGCATTTAGCACAGGCTTCAATTGAATTTGAATGCATTCATGTTACTCTCAAGTGGCGTTGTCACGTCACTGTCACAATCACTAAGATCGATACACTCCTGCCTCTTCCCCTTTCCATTTACATTGTGATTACTCAGTAGAAAAACTGATTAATAGGCTTGTTTGTTCCTAGAAAGCATTAAACGGGGGGTTGGGCAGCGGGGCTGATATTCCCCAGACGCGACCCCGTTGCCGCGGTGATGTAATGATGCCCCGGTCCTCCCCCCCGACGATTGCTGGAGACGTTAATGACTGGGCTCGACGGCAAAGCACCTGAGCTTTTTTGTTGTTTTGATGCATTACATCATTGCTCGGGGCAGGAGGGGTGATGTCATACCGGGTCTCCAGCTCCCCCCTCCGCCCCCCCCTCCCTTCCCGCTGCCATGACTGGAGCAGCTCCAGAAACAGACCGTACTACGCTGCTTTCTAGGCATTGTCTAAAGCAGAGCGGCTAGGCTCTTATTCACCATGACAAATAGCTCCAGCCTCAGCCGTCTGGATGCACAGGAAATGTGTCAAGTGTTTTATTGGTTTTATTGGATTTGTTGTGTTTGTTGTTGTTGTTGTGTTGAAATATGCATTGTGCTTTTTTTTATGCCTTGCATTAATCCGGGTCAGAAACTACTTGTATGTGTGTGGGTGTTTGCACACTTTAGAGATGATCATCAACAATGAGCTTCAGATATATTATCATGATTTCTGTACACAAATGTAAATAATGTTACAAATGATCAGATTTTGTAATGCCCAAAGTATTGCAGTTCAATACTAATGATATTAATACTAATAATTAGTATTTATACTAATACTACTAATGTAGTTGATTGTTCTGTTTCCTCTGGGAAACAAAGTAATAGTCTGAAAAGACAAGTAGGAAAATGGTAGTACAACAAAATGCATAAATGACAAGTAAAGTAAATTAAAAAAAAAATAAGGCTTTGTTTTTTACTCATTGAGGTATGGATAATTTATTAATAATGGTAAAATTATAGTGACAGTCAATAGGTAATATTTTGTCATAGTCCTTTGTGTTTTGGTTGCCAATATGAATTGCCAGCTGATTATTTTGCCATTTGGAGATAAACAGTTGCTGGTCTATTGTTTATTGTCTGGGATGGCCTTTAAATCCCATTGTTGCTTGACGCGTCTTTGTCATTTAAAGTGCCGTCCTCCTCATATCTCTCTGTCAGTCAGGAGGGATGGCCTTCATATATGGGACCTTCTGCGCATCCAATAACCAGAGAGCCTCCAGGGGCATGGCCTACCCCCAAAACACACACACACACACACACACACACACAGTCTTTCTCTCTGCTCACTCTTGCTCTTCCTCTCACAAAGCAAAGGGGTGATGGTTGAGATAGTTATGTTGTTGTGTGTGTGTGTGTGTGTGTGTGGGTGTGTGTGTGTGTGTGTCTGGGTGTTTTGGAGGTAGGCCTTGCCCCTGGAGGCTCTCTGGTTATTGGATGCACAGTGTGTGTGTAAGTGCAGCAGAGTAAGAGGTGGTTGTTTGTCATTTGCTAGATATTTCAGCTCTGTTAGCGATGGCACTGCTCAGTCTGGTACAGCTGGGCGAAGGTGAAGTGGGGGGAGTCCATCACCAATTTCTCTGTCTCTTTCTTTCTCTTTCACACACACACACACACATCACCCCCTCCCCTCCCTCCTCCATTTTACCATGTCTCGCTGCTTCCGTCGCCACAGCAACTAAAGGCCCTGGGGGGAGGGGAGGGGGGGGGGTGATGGGGGCGGCGGTCACCCAGTTGCCGTGGCTATTCCAGCTGAGTGACAGCAGTGACATCACTGCCACCAGTCTCAACACTGGTGCAGCTGCCCATTTCAAACACTGTTCTTTCCTCCTCCTACGCCTGCTTCATGCTGTCTTTGAGCTTGTTTTTATCGTAGCCCTTCTCTCTCTCTGTCTGTCTCCCTCTTTTACTCCCTTTCCCACTCTCTCTCTCAAGCAGAGATGCTGCTGTCTGTCTCTGTATCCCTCTTTTACTCTCTCTCTTTATCGCAAGAGGAGATGCTGCTTCTCTCTGTTTTCTCTCTCTCCACCCAGGAAATGGCTTTCCCTCATTCCGTTACTATGCCAACCGGCTGCAGCCGCGGTCTTGTGCCGAAGTGAGCGTGATAATGGCATTACTCGCACTGGGCTCCTCTCCTCCATCCCTCTATCCATCCATCTATCAATCTATCCATCTCACCCGTTAGATTTTTCCTCCACTTGACTGAGCATTTTACCTCTGTCTTGCCTGGTGTCTTGCTTTGTATTTCATGTAATTTCATCTCTCCATATCTCTCTCTCTCTGCACCTCCCTTTTCCTCCTCCTCCCTCACTGCCTTTTATCATCCACCCCTTCTCTCCTTTCCCTCGTTTCCTCTCCTCTCTCGTCTCTCTATCTGCGATGGGGGTGTTTTAAGCCATCCAGAGAAGCCATAGTGGCTGCTCTTACAGCATCACTGTCAGGCAGGGAGGAGGTCCTTACTCCACCCCCCCGCCCCCATTCTCCGACACACACTCATATACACACACAGACACACACACGCACGCACACACACGCGTACACTCATCCTCCTGCTCCGGTCACAAACAAACCAAGAGGGTTAACAAAGCTCGGTGGAGGCTGGCTCCTCGGTCTCCAAATAATCTAATGGTGCGTAAAGGCGTGTGTGTGTTTGCGCGGTCGGTGCGTATACGCGTGTGTTTGCGTGTGTAGCTCTACCGTCGGGAGAGCGAGGGGAGGGGAGGCTAGAAAGGGAGAGGGAAGGCGGAGGGAGCAAACGTGAGTGAAAGTGTTGTCAGCCATTTTTCTCATTTTTTTTCTATTTTCTGCTTTATTATCGGGGCGCCGCTGCTCTCCGGCAGGAGATGTGATTGTCAGGTGGGGGAAGAGAAGAGGCTGGTTCGTCCTCTCTTGGATAGAAGGATATTTTTCTCTCTCCCTCCTCGTCGTTTTTTTTTTTGTTTTTTTTAATCTATTTCCCTGGGAAGCAGCAGGGAGGCTGGAATAAACGCAGGAGCTGGTGGGGTTGGAGAGCCTAATTCAGCCCAGCGAACAGCGGATACTCCCAAAACTATCAAGCCGCCTCCTGCATCCAGAGAGACAGGGAGACGGGAGACGGTGGTACCGAGGGAGGGGAGTGGACAGGCGGCTGGATGAAGATGGGGGTCTATGCTGTAGCATAGAGCAGGTCCAGGATGTTAGATTTTAGCCCGGTGAACATTTTTTCATTATGAAACCATTAGCAGCATCAGACAGCCATGGAGTCCCGAGCCAGCAAGATAAAACCCCGGTAAGTAGCCTATTGACGTGCAAGGTTTTTTTTCTCCATCTTTTTCTTTTTTTTCTTCTCTCATTTATGACCCGCTAGATATGATTACCGGCCGTATAATGGATGTGCATCGGATTTCTATCGAGCCTGCACAAGATGAATGAACGCAGGGCGGGCCAAGGACGAGACAGAAACCCGAACGGTTCGCTCACAGCCTTATCATTTCCCTGTCGAGCCTCCGATGTGTGTCAGTGTGTTGTAGAAACGGCCGCCATGTGCTTGCTGTCACACACACGCGCGCACATACACACACACGCGCACTTACATACCCTTATGAAAAAAGAACTATAGCAATCTTATAATATATTTTAGAAGGGTGCTATACAAATATCAGCAAAAACTAGGCCTATATAATATCCCATAGGAATATCATAGGAATATTATAGTGCTATCATAGGAGATGAAACATGGCCATTACAAACCCAATATTGAGTCACAGACGCGCTTAAAGTTCCTATAGGGATATTATAGGTGATTTTTCGCAAGGACACACACACACACACACACACACACACACACACACACACACATACACACACACCACCCTTGCAAATCAGTGTGTGTGGTTTACGACCGACGTCTGTGCCCTCATTATGTTTTACGACGCACTAAGGTGACAATACTTGATTGTGGGTCCGCACGGCGCGCCCATGAAATTGCCACGCCGGTGTCGTTTGCTTTGGGGAGAAAATACTGTACAAGCAATAGATCAGAGAATGGATTTGGGGCGGGGAGGGAGGGGTGGTGGGGTGTTAATGTAATGTGCAGGGATGTAGTGGAGGGTTAACCCACCCTTTTCAGCCTGACCTAAATCTTTATGGGTAAAATCCTAGTATATATCAGGGTAAGGAGGATCAAATTGACGTAAAATAGGGGTTTGTAAATGAGATAAGGCATAAACCAGTGCCTCTGAAATATAATAGATTTTTGGTTGTACTGGTAGTTGTTTGACATATAATGATCACCGAGTGGAAGTCATAGTTTACCCACCGGTTTATTTACCACTGCTGCCGGTGCTGTCCATGGTGCTGGACGCAGCCAGCAGCTGCCAGACATTTGGAGGCCAGAGCTGCCACAGGACTGATCTGCACTTGAACGGTAAATGGATTGATCGGCTGTCAGCGCCGCTGGCATCATTCACACACCGGGGCCACACACACACACACGACACACACACACACACACACACACACACACACACACACACACACACACACACGCACACACCGGGCTGTAAATCATAATGATTGACGGATCCTAGACTGCAGAGCACAGATCCCTAACGAAAAATCACCATAATATTTCTATAATAGTCCTATAGGGATTTATGGCTTGTCTGTGGTACTCAGTTGTGAGTTTATAGAGACCCTTATCATATGTAATGGTTCTCTTTTTAATCTCCTATGGTAAATTGATTGAACTGACTTCAACTTGAACTATAGTGTATCAATTGTTCTGTAGGGTTTTACTATGACATATCCTCTTCACTGTTTGACTGATCATCCAGCACCTTGGCAGAAAGTCTCAGCCAGGTGAGCAGTAGCCACTACACACTTAAAATCTCCTCATAAAATTTAATATGGGATTACTACAGTTCTTTTTCATAAGGGTTGCCAAAGCAGCACTACATATCCTTTAAAGGAACACTTCTCTAATTCAAGAATCTTTAATAGCAGGATAACACCATTCTTACACTGCCAAAGCATGTTTAAAGCCCAACATCCATACAGCTCAACTTCAAGTAAACAAACAAGCAAGCAAGCGAACACATGTATGGAAACTGTAAATGACAATTATGGAAAACATAAAAACATAATAATCTAAATTTTGCTCATTTTTCCATTGGCTTTCCCTCAGCACATGGAAGGTAGTAACATATTTTAGAGCAGGGATAGATATGAGCCTTCATTTGCCTCAAAGATTTTTATTTTCTCTGTTAAATTTTTAAATTCATTGTATTTTTCACTCTCATGGGTAGTGAAAAAGCTAGATCTCAGCTAGATCTTTATGTTCGCCTCGCTCCCTGCTTCTCTCTCGCGCTCCATATTAAATAAGCTGTTTTTTTAGCATATTAATGGAGGCCTGTGTAAATATTCATTTGGCCCAGCAGGAAACCCACCATGGGTAAAGTCAATAACAGCCACCGGATCTTATTACAGTAATGACATCATCGTAGTAGGCCCATGGCCATTGGTTGCTATATGTGTAATCCCCAGTTTGCTTATCTTTGTTATATAGACTTGTGTGATTTCCCCTCTTACGGTTCCATTTTATCTTCGGCCTGCAAGAAGGCACACGCCGTTTTACGCCATGCAATACAATTCATGTTGATTTGTTAGGCTTTTATGGACTTTTATGGCTTTATCTTTTGATGATAGGCTGGCCCCAGATGCTGTCTCCTTATCTCTTAACATTTTATAGAACTGATGTCCATGTACTGAAGACGGGGGCACAAATATTTTATCCAGTCTGGGCTTGGTTAGTAAATTTAGTGGAAATTGTAATGGGGGAGTTTGTACTGATATACCACTGATATAGTAGACAAGAATTGATGGTTTAGATTTATGTGTTAGGTGTATTTCATCAACCATGAACCCCTGAATCTTATTAAACCCCCACTGCTTCCTGGTGTCAATGAGGAAATAAGATGTTTTTTTCTTACTTTTTATATATGGATATGTTTTTTTTAATCCAGTAGCAGCAATATGCTTAAGGACAAGGAGTTAACAGTTCTTATTGTTGATTTATTTTATTAGTTGGTCAGGAAATTAATGTTAGCATTATGTTTTTCATATTATAGTAGTCTAATCAAGTTAGTTATGAAGTATAGCTCAATATAGATTATTCCTCTAACTCGAGATTGCAGAATTTAAAACTTTATTTCCAAAATACTATACAGCCATTTTGAGATCATCACATGAAGTTCATCATTTAATATCTGTAAAATACAAAAAAAAGTGTAATTTTGTTAACCATGGACTTGAGTTACTCACTTTAAAAAACAGCTGACTATGTCTTTGTTTTCTTGAGGGTTAGGGTTAGGGTTAGAGTAAATCTTACTTAAAAAAAAAAATGGTTGACATCTGGAATAAAACTCAGCAACAAAGCATTATGATAATAGTATGGTGGCCTGTATGCCTCATTGCGTATAATCATCTCCCCCTGTCTAAGTGCTGGCCTGTGTGGTACTGAGTGGTGGAGCTGTCACCAGGGAGGGGAAAGCCCAGAGAGCATATCAGGCCCATTTAATCGGACACCCTGCCGAAAGGGCTTTAATCTCTTGATCCGCCTGGCTCAGGAAAGCGAGAAGCTGCCGCCATGGTCAGGGGAAACTCTGGGATGTGCCCGCTGTCTCTTAGTCCTCCAACATCGACAGTTTTCCATTCTTTAACAAGTAGGCACAGTTGTAGCCACGACTAAAACGTTTAAAACGGCAGGACGGCCTCGAGCGGTTTCAGCTGCTTGAGTTCTGAAAGAGAAATTGTTTCGTTGTCGGTTTTAGCTCCCTAATCTCACAATTTCATCCCGAAATGTAGAAATTTCCATCCCATGAAATTTGACTCTTCGCTGAAACTATGAGGCTTTTTTTTTGACGCTCTACCATGCTTAGAACGCCATGAAACGTTGGAAGAAGTCAAGCTCGCCAACAGGCCAAGCAGTTCTGGGCTTGGCCTTTCAGTGCAGTAGCACAGCTTCACCCTCAGCTTACTGTATAAAAGCGGTAAAGAGATTGAGAGCCAGCCAGCGCTTCCACAGGGTTTCCGCCCAGCAATCTAGGTCATTAGGTCTACAGTGTAATTTAAGGAGCGGCACATCTGCTCACATGTAGGCGGAACTGTGTGTTGTGGGTCGAGCATTAGAGCAATGCTTAATCCTCCTGTGACAGCTGATCGTAAATATTTTTGGCTCATGGTTTTGAAGAGCACATTTCATTTGTTTGCCAGAGAACATTGAATGTAGAGCACAGGAGCACTGACAGGCCTACATAAGGTAGGAGGCTAATCACGTTTTTTTTTATGTTCTGGCTGATGCTGAGGATATCACCAACAGCGTGGCTAACCTAACACAAGCTCTGTGTAGCGTTCAGGCCTGACAGCTTACTGTACACGCGACCGGCGAGCAGTTACCGTCCCGTTGTGCCGCTGATTAGAAAAGCTGTTTAATGTTGTGGTGGCGTCCATCTTGGCCCAGTCTCTAGCATGCCAATGGACAGAAGAGGTCAGCGGACCAAATGCTCATGGGCTGAATGGACCATGGCTTATTGACTGACAGACGGATGACCTAAATGAGTGGAGAGAAAGGATGAAGTGTTTATTATCTCCCCCCCTCCTCCCTCTGTCCCTCCCTTTATCCCTCTTTCCATTCCTCCCTTTATCTCTCCCTCTATCCCTGTCCTCTGTCCTCCCTTTTTCCAGGAGGCGGGGCTTGTGAGTGTTGGGGCGGGAGGGGGTATTATTATTGACATGCAGACCTCCAGTGTCTGGTTGGAAGTCTGCATCGACAAACTCCACATGACTGGTCTTGTACTGTTAATAATGAGAAAACTCAATTCACCCACAGTGCGCTTCTACTCATTGAATCAGCATTACCATAATATTATCTACAATATTATTACCATAATATTAGAGCTACGTTCACACTGTAGGCATTTAACTGATGCTCTTATCTAGAGTGACTTGCAATCAGTGCAACAATGCGTTTGAATGTCTATAAGGCCAAGATTACACTGGTAGTAAGGAGTGGAGGGTCAAAGCCACAGTACCCAGATGGTAAATGTAACATCACAATAATATAAAGCTATAATTGTGAATTTCAGATGTTACCTAGCTTCACAGTGACTTAATTTCCAAGGTTTGTATCAGAGAGTGCTACACTGAGCCATAATGTGTCTTTTGTCCCAAAAGTCATCAACAGGAAACGTGATTCGGTTTAGCTAGCGCAGTTTCAAATGAACAATGACATTCATCACCATAACACAATAGTGTCCAGTCAGTAATAATGTGGAAGTCAGCTGGAGGCGTTCAGAGTGAATTGGACCAGATGAGGGGATGGGAAACAGCAGCCTGAGGGGGTTAGCGACTGGCCCCTCCGGTCGGCCATTTTGGTTAGTGCAGCCAGCCAGATAATTAAACGTGATGGCAATCTTTGACACAGTATAATCACATCACACCTCAGCGCCATTGGAACCGCACAGAGTGCTCTGTCTGCCTCTCACTCTCTTGACACACTTATAGCACAAAGACACAGAAAAGCACGCACTGTGAATAGCGATATCTCAAATTCAGATTTCCCTCACAAACATTAGAAACCATGTAGGCTGCAGCTAACAAAGCGCCCGAAATAACTCGGCACACTTCTCAACTATAACTGTGCGAAATCAATTCGGTGCTACAACTGCTTCAAGCTCTTCACTTTTACCGTGGTTCTGTCTCAGGGTACAGTTCATGAATATTGAGAAGTCGTTTAGTTAAAACTAGTTTCCCCTACACCATAGTGTTAATTCTAGCAGAAAAACTCTTGTTCTCCTCTTCCCAAACTCTTTAATTAAGCCATAATGCAGATGAGTGTTTCAGACGCTTCTGACGATGGAGGTTTTCTCACAGTACGTTTGAGAGGAGATGACGGCTCAAACCCATTTACTTGCAAATGAACCTCCAGATGTATTCCAATCCAATCTATTCCATTTGTCATCCGAGTGAGACTTCACCGCGTCGCTGCTGTTGAGACTGATTTCCAAACCTATCTGTGACAGTGTAGTCATTCACACCCCCAGAGTGCATTTTGGGGGAAGGAGACATCGAGATCCAACCTATTTAAGAGGCTATTTTACCTGTGTGGCTCAGATGGGAAGAGTTCATGCTCCATTCAGTGATTGCAGTACAGCGCGTTCTGACCGCTGTCGCACCACCGCAGCCTTTGTTTACATCACGATTTATTGGAGCACGGTCTGTTTTCACTCTGAAATTAATAGTCTGACCTTTCTATACCAGTACAGGACAGTATGTGACAGCTAGTGATGAGTTGTACATGTGATTTGAGGCTTTCAAAGTTGTAACAACGTAAAACGACGAGTAAAATACACCTATATTTTGAATTAGGGTTAGTTCAAAATCACTTCAATCTAGGGGTAAAATTCGTAAAGAACATATCTAAATATAACCAACATTTAGATGTTGAAAGAAATGGGAAAAGTTAACTCCTGTGTCTTTATTCTCCATCAAAGGGCACATATTCTAAAAAAAAAAAAAAAAACGAAATTCTGGCTGAGATATCTTGTGCTGAATTAAGTAGCCTAGTTAAATCAGCCACGTTTGACTTTTAGGTGTGAAAATTCAATATTGATGATCTGCCACAGCCAAACGGGGGACTTGAAAGCGGCACAGTGCAGTCTCCCTTCTGAGTATCAAAATATTTTGGTAAATAAAACATTTAGCCATGAAATATTCACATCAACAGGCCTTGTGAACCAGTTTATACCATTTGATTAAATCCATAACTCGCCCCTCTGGCATTCTGGTCGGATATCAGGACTTTCATTCCAAAATGCTGTATACATTCAAGTAAATTCATACAAGTAAAATAAAAAAAAGTGTCACCTGAAATAAAATGTTAACCTCAATATTTGCTCAATATTTACAAAATACAGATAATAACATGATAATATTTTCTAAGTAAATGACTCAAGATGACTAATAGCATTTTTACTCTCATGCCAGGAATCATTTTGTCAGAGAAGGTATCACATTTTTCGAAGGGTAGATATCTCAATTTGGTGTGAGAAGTGTTCATATCCAATACACACATTAGCCAAAACACAAAATCTTTTGCCATACTAACTGCTGTAGTTGTTTTTGTTATATTCTTCCTCGCCTCCTTAAAATTCAGCACTACTCTCACTGCTGCACTGCACTTGGGATGGGGGGGGGGGGGGGGGGGTCTAGCTTATTTTGCATTTCAGGGTCATCTCCATAGGAAACTGGGTTGGTTCATTTGCAATACACCTAATTACAGTAGTACTGTCTGGTATATTATACACTATGCATTACTCATACGGGCTTCCCCTATTACTGCCTGGTGTTCATTTAGGTTATTTGAGTTGCGTGCTTTAATTAGGGTATTTCCTCGGTGGAATCATTGCTTCTTGTTTTTGTGCTCAGTTCCTGAAAGGCGTGTTGGCACAGTTATGGCTAACACAGTCGATCCTCAACACCCATCGCTCTCTATTCAAGATTCAAAAAACTTTATAGTCTATCACATAATGATAGAAAATTGTCTTAGGTTAGGAGCTCACAAGCAACATAAAAACATACACCCATGAAAGACTCACATGAAATTACATTAAAAACGCAAACAATTCCATAAATAAATATGAGCAGGTGTGCAAAGCTGCATTTAAAAAGTAGTGACAGTCTATTTGGCCTTGTTTAAAAAGGATATTGCAGTGGGAATGAAAGAGAGTTTTTGTAATTTCTCTTTTTGGCCAGAGGTAACAGACCACATTACTGCAGTTTGGGCATTTTTCTTCTGTCAGTTGAAAGGTTGCATTGCCATTTACGCACTGAGAGACACTTTAGATTCATGAGGCCTTTTAAAACCTCATTTATAATTTCCAAAATACAAACTTTCTTTTGGTCACTTCTGGAAAACTTGTGATTCTTATACGTTGTGTTGCCTGGTAGCAGCTTTATGGTTTGGTGTGCTAACTGGCAGAATCGGGAAAGGGTGGAGGGGAAGGCTTCTAAATGTCATGCCATCACTTATTTATTCAGTCTCATATTGTGGTAACCTTCGTAAATGTTTCTGACAGATTCCATGAAAGCAGGAAAAAACTTCATTAACATTTCCCCTTTTTCTGCCTTTTCCTGATAATAAATTATTTGGATAAAGTTGAGCTTTCGCAAAGGGGCTCATTAATATTTTTTCATGTATGCTCTGGTAACATTGGTGTGTAATCACAGGAGTAGAATAAAGACGGAGATAAATGCCTTTTACTCATTTAAATAGAAGTGAATTTATTGGAGTTGTAGTGTCTCAGTGGGCTAAGGTGCGTACTGTGTACTCACAGTGTCATGGGTTCGAATCTCGGCCCACAGCCTTTGCTGCATGTCGTCCCCTCACTCACTCTCTCCCCCCATCTTTAATGTAACTTAATATATTTTTTTTAATTGGTATATAATCCACAGCCATAAAATAAATTCAGGTCTAGTTGAAGTAATGAAGTTTAACAGCAGCCATTGACCTAGATTCCATGCCCGTGTGCTTTCTCTTTAAAACCCCATACACTACATTTTTACATTTTACATTTTTACATTTTATGCAGTAGAGTGTGCTTCAATTCCTAGATCACCAAAATGTTTCCTTAATCAATAGTAAGGAGTACAAGGGTCATGTCCACCATAGAATGATCAAGTAGGAGAGAAGTGTTCGGAAAATAAGTAAAATAATTACAATAGGACCTAAGGAGATAACTAGAAGACATTTTACATTATATTTTTTGGACTTTTGGACTGTCCCTAAGTGTCTTTTAAAACGCCCGGCAGTCAGCATGAGTGTTGGTGTGAGTGACTGGTGGCGGTGGGGTTTGGAGGCTGGCTGATACTGACCATCTGTGTGTGTGTCTGTTGTGTGTGTGTGTGTGTGTGTGTGCGTGCAGCTCCCCGCAGACTTCAGCAGACTTCACCTGGCCGACGGCTTGCACCCACAGGTGACCCACGTCTCCTCCAGCCACTCAGGATGTAGTATCACCAGCGACTCTGGAAGCAGCAGCCTGTCAGACATTTACCAGGTAAGCCGGCCCCTTGGCGTTGGCTCCTCAGCAGGGACCTTCTGTTTAGTTAAGTAGGTAGTAAGTAGTAGTAAGTAGTCAATTTGTTAGCCTGGTAGATGGTTAGGTAGTTAGCGAGTGGGGTAGCTCTGTAGTTAATTTATTTGTGCAATTAAATGAGGAAAACATTGATCAAAGAAAGAAAAGTAGAAGAGAAAAGTACAAATCTGTCCAGGTGAGATTAAAAAGCCGCTAAGTAGGTGCGTAGGTAAGTAGTCAGTGAGTCAGTTATTTAGTCTGGTAGATTGCAAGGTAGTTAGCAAGCAAGGTAGTTCAGTAGTTAATTTATTTGCATTTATTTATTTAAATGAGAAAGACCAGAGGAAAAGAAAAGTACACATGTGTCCAGGAAAGGTTAAAAACCCTCTTAAGTAGGTAGGCAGGTGGTCAGTCAATTAGTTCGACACATAGTTTGGTAGGTAGTTAGCTGGCGAGGTAGTTCAGTAGTTAATTTATATGCACATTTAAATGAGAAAACACTTAATGAAGAAAGGAAGAAGAAAGACAAGAGGAGAAGAAAACTCACCTCAAAAGAACTCAAAGAAAGAAACTGAATCAGATCACAGGAACCCAGCTGCTGTAGAATATAGCAACTATAGCAACAGTCCCTAACCAGCCCAACTGCCCCCCCCCTCCCCCCAACACAATCACACACACACACACACCATCTCGTGACTATGGACGAGCCCCAAAGCCAATCGCAACTAATCCTCTTAACATAGCACACCCACCCCATTGGCTCCTAATACTGTCACCTGCTGTAGGCCTATTTTTGTGTGTGTGTGTGTGTGTGTGTGTGTGTGTGTGTGTGTGTGTGTGTGTGCGCACGCTTGTGACTGTGCACAGAAGCATTAGTCTGAATCATTTATTTTTTTGGCAGACCTTTTAATTGTGTATGTACATGTGAGTTGTCGAACAGTACGTGTTCGTATCTTGGCTTTTGTTTGTGTGTGCAGAGGCGTTTGCGTCTGAATCGGTTTGTTTGAATGCAGCTTTTGGTTGCGTGTGCGTATGTGTGTGTTATCGCACAGTACGACCGTGTGTGTGTGTGTGTGTGTGTGTGTGTGTGTGTGTGTGTGTGTGTGTGTGTGTTTGGCCATGCTCTGGCTGGCTGGGGCAGGTTGAACAGGCTCTGCTGTCCCCAGTCTCTGATCCTGGTCTTAGAGCCATCTGCTAGCAGCTCTGTGGCAGCTCCATAAGAGTCAGTCTCTATATTTTGCTCTCCCTCTCTTTCTCACTCTGTCTCTCTTTCTCACTCACACCTACACACACACACACACACACACACACAGATATCATACTCCTGTTTTCTTACCTCCTTGCCTCCAGATTCTTCTTCTTATCCCCACCTGAAGTAGCTTCCTGCAGCCCTATTTCATCTCTCCTTTCTTCAGTCTCTCTATCCTTCCCTCCTGCATCATACTCCTCAACAACAGCTCTTCTTTCTCTGAACCTCGTACCCACCGCACCCTGACCTCCGTTTTGTCTCTCTCTCTCTCTCCTGTCACTGATCAGTTACATGTGATCAGTCACACTCATAAATGCCTCTGCCTTGCTGCTGAGTTAGATATTGTTACTCTAAGAAACCACATACACAGAGGGTTTTTTAACCTTTATTTACCCATGAGGGTTTTGCAGAGTATGCAGGCTCTTTTTCAGTTCCACCTTGCCTCACATTCATACAGTTCCACACATTCACATCTGAGGGAGAAGAAAGCGGATCTCATTTACTTTTCTTCTTTTAGGCCACTTATATTTAACACACAAAGCAATGTACATCATGAAGAATGGAAAAAGGATTAAAATCCATCTCTTACTGTCCTGGGGTACACTGCATGACTCCACAAACTGTTTGTTTTATGCAACATTGCTTTTTTTTATCATTAGCTAAAGTTGCATCCTGCAGGTTTCAAAATTAATAATGCGACATAGTAGATCACTAGCTATGTTTGAGGTCCTTGTCGGGGTTGTTGTGAATAGACTGAACCGGGGGGGGGGGGGGGGGCTAGTTCTTTACAGATGAAACCACAGGAAGTTGCTGGTACAAATAAATATTGTGGTGTTTCAGTCTACATTAGATTTTCAACATTTAGCGGATGCTCTTATCCAGAGATACCTAGAAATCCTGAGCACATAGGGGTTCAGTGTTTCGCTCAAACACACTGTGATAGGACCATTATGCCACCCTGCTGCCCTAATATCCTCCATAGCGTCTCTTGGCCTCGTTGACTGAGGCACAGACCCGCATCATTCTCACGTCACTGGCAACATGGCGCACTGTTTTGCGTCTGAATAAATCATGAAATTGGTCCTTCAGAAGGGCTTTGAAAGCATTGATCCAAGAATAGCCCTGTTGAAATATTAACAGCACCTGCCCTGCCCACTCACGCTTATGCTCACTGCACATTTATGGATCCTTGATGCATACACGACAGACACACGTGCATGTGCTCACACATATGTACACACACACATACACACATACAGCCAGTGTTTAAAAATGTTGTCTGATTAGATTTTAACAAGTTAGAGTCTCCCTGTGGCTCGCTAACATGTTTGCACGCTGTTGAAAATCAAATGAAGTCACGATGCCATCCTCTAAGGCATCATATGCATTGTGATAGTATCCGCCATGCTTCTCCTGTGCTGATCTATATTTGATGCCTAATATAGAAATACTGTTTGCAGGGTAATCGACTGCTCAGTGTCATGATACAGGCCTTGGTGAAGCTGTCCTCACTGTCTATATATACAAATAGGGCAAATGGATATGTAACTGTCTAGTTTTTTAGGGCACAGACTGCCCAGGCAGTACTCTGGTCTATTTTATGGAATGCTACGTTCCGCTCGCAGATGTCCTGGAAGAATTTCAGGCTTTAATGTTGAGGCGAGTTTACAGATCTTGGACAGGCAGAATCATTTTGATGCTGTCCTGTTTTTTTTACGAGTGGTGTGGATGGAGGGTAGCATACAGAGTTCAATGACACACATAACCTGTATTTTAGTGTATGGTACTGTACTGTACTGGTACTGGTACTGTAAAAGATGCTTTAATTGTCTCAAGCATCCCAAGACCAGCACAGAAAACAGTGTAGATTATACACAGCAGTGGCCACCGTAAAGAATTTCCGCTGCTTGTTGGTAATGGTAACATGATGAGGTGATGAGGCATGCAGATTCAAGTCATATGCATATTTAGTTGAGCGTTGATTGGATGGGACTCTTTCTTTACCGGCTCCTTACTCCATCTGTGACTCTCACTTATCACCAAGCCTGTCCCCGATGAACCCACTGAACACACACACACACACACACACACACACATACACATACATCCCCCCATGCAGGTCCCGCCCCGGCCCCGCCTCCCAGGGTGCACCGGTGACGCCCGAATGGCCACTCAGACACTTGCCTGAATCATTAATGAGCCTTTTGCACATGGCGTTTTAGGAGAAATGACATAGGGTTTTGATGAAAGACTGGGCACGGGGACTTTGAAAAATTAAAAGCAGACTGACAATCCGGGAGGTGAAGATGCGTCTGGCTCTGGGCTTTTGCGGACAGTTTGCAAAGGCAACGTTTTCCTCTCTTTCTGTTAAACGGCTTGAGGTCGGGCACCGTGTTCAGGTAAGAGGGTTCGCCATTGCACCGGGGCGAGGCAGAAGGGTTGATGCTTTTTAGTCCTTTACAGACTGCTTTAGTTAATTCTGAGAGGGTTTCATGTTGTGTGAGAGTGAACCAGGCAATATGGCCTCTCTATCGTTCTTTATAGAATTGCGTTGTTTGATGATAAGCAAGAGAACTCCGTCAATATCACTCATGCGCAAGTAATTGCATTACTTCCGCTCCTCATCTTTGTTCATTTTCCCTTTTCTACACATATTTCATCTTGTGCTTTCAAAGAACAGGATCTGGCTGTGAGGCAAGCAGTAGAGTTTGCTGAGGGGGAGAGAAGAGGAAAGTTGGGAGTTAATTAGCTTGTTACTATGCATAGCAGACTGTTTGGTATGCAGTGTTGACGCCTGTCTCTCTCATACTGTACTGAATACCTCTAATCCATTTTACTAAATGGGTCAAATCTGCACAACAGTTTTACAGAGCCTTGTTTTTTTCGTTTGCTTTCGGTTGAAAATGCAATGTGTCACAGCTGATGTTGGTATTGTAAAACAATATTCAGCAGTGTGTATGTGCTGTGTAACCTGAATCTCTTAACCCTGATCTGTCCTGCCTTTTCAGATTGGCTCTTTTCTAATGAGTTTACTGTGTCACAGGTTTTGATTGCTGGGTATGAGCTTGGTCGCTAGTGATCAGCAACTACTGGCATTTAATTTACTTTTCAAGCATTTATTTTCTCTGGAGCAGCTCACAATGAGAAAGCAGGTAGGTTGTTTGGTGTCTCGCTGAAGGACACTTCGACAGTCCACATGGCTGTAGATGGACACATTGGCTGTTGATCCGACCTCTGCCTTATGGTTATGGGACAGCCTCTATAACCACCGTCCATCGGCTGCGGTTTCCCAACCACCGAGGTTGAATGGAGAAACCAAACCCTTCTCCTTGTTTGTCCTAGACAACTGACACATTTCTCGTCTGTTTACTGTTCGCAGGCTACGGAGAACGAGCCGGGTGACATGGACCTGAGCGGCCTGCCAGAGACCGCAGTCGACTCCGAGGAGGACGATGATGAGGAGGACATCGAGCGAGCGTCAGACCCCCTCATGAGTCGGGACATCGTCCGGGACTGCCTGGAGAAGGACCCGATGGACAGAACCGACGATGACATAGGTGAGGAGCTGTCTGAGGCTTGTATTGTCTTTTTGCTTTGTGGTGTAAGTGCCTTGAAAGAACAAACTGTGAAGCACTATTAAATCAGTCATGCTGTTTATTATTCTAATCATATTCTAATTAATCTTAATAAAGCTGCTATAGATGTTTTTGTGAGTGCAATCTGGAGAGTGATGTGAATCGAAGCAACACTTGGAGTGTAAAACACGAGCCGTGTTGTTCCCAGCTAGGACAATCCTTGTTGGCCCCATTCTAGATCAATTCAGTGCTCTACATATGCTACACTCTCCTTTTTTCTTTAAATCGGTCACAGTAAATTTACATTTGTCTAAAGCCTTCTCTGCTTTACTGCTCTCATTTTCCATGTAGGCTTTCCAGTAATTCTTAAAGCCGCACCAGGCTTGTGATATCATAACCCCTAAAGCTGTGATTCAGCTACAGTGATAGTGATATGCATGTTTAAAAAGATAAAAAAAATAAAAAGTACACAGATACTCAGGGCTTAGCTACAGATGTGGATGTGGATTGAGGGAGGATGATGCATGGGATGTAGAGAGAGCAAGAGTGAGTGCCAACCCAACTCTCCCCCCACACCCACCCCCCTACTTGAAAAGCCCCACCCCACCCCACCCCCCACCCCCACAGATCTCTCCCCTCCGCTCCACACCCCCTCCCTCCGCCGGCAGGGTTTTCTAGGTCACTCCGGCACATCCTCTCGCCTCCCCTCTCCCAGCACATTAAACTTTCAGTGCTTCCGCAGCTTCACACACGACACTGTTGCCATGCCAAGCACAGGTCAGCCAGAACCCCAGACTGCTGCCGGCCAGCCGAGGGAGGAGAGGTGGCTCGTAGATGGAGGCGGGGGGCTCTTTCCCCTCTCTGCACCTCAGCACAGGGTGTCCCACATCTCCTGCTGCTGAAAGGCCTGGGCACTGGCTTACGCATAGCAATTCCATGTCCAACACACCCAGCCCAGGATACCCGCTATTTAAGTTGATCATGGTTGACAGAGTGGCTAATATGATTTCACTAGTGGTTCTTGTGTGCCAAATGTCTGCAATGAATGTTGATTTCTGTAACCCACACAAAGGTCATTCTATGAGGTGTCAGCAGTTCTTCTTGGCTCGCCTTGAATGCCCCTGTCAATGAAATTGATATTTGGCTTAATGTTCTCCGGATAATCATTCATTTGTAGGCTATTCATTGCAATGATTGGACTCTATTTTCATGCACATTCTCCCGCTCGTGCCTTCTTGGCTGGAGCTGAGGGAATGCAGGCTTGCCAAGTCCGCTGCCTGTCCTCTTTTTCTCCTCTGGGTGTCAAGACTCGTGCTCATCTTCCTAACCTCCTCCACTCTCCTCCTCTGCTCTCTCGCCCCCCCTATTTTCCTCTCACAGAGCAATTACTGGAGTTCATGCATCAACTGCCAGCGTTTGCCAACATGACCATGTCAGTGAGGAGGGAGCTCTGTGCCGTCATGGTGTTTGCTGTGGTCGAACGCGCTGGCACCATTGTTCTCAACGATGGTGAAGAGGTGCGTATTTGTGCGTGCGTGCGTACATAATTTCACGTGCATAAGTCCTATCTTGTGACTTAGTCTTGCCTTCGATTGTGTTTGTACAGTCGTGAGTCTCTCGGGGATCTGAACTTGTCTCGCCCCTTCACGCCAATGAAGCTTTCTTCTTCCATTTGATGTTTTTTCTGCTCTATTAAACCTGAATGACGGCCATCCCTTATCGTCCGGGTATTCAAGGATCCCCTAGGCAACCAGAGCAGGCATCACTTATTCTATCTCTCTCTGGTCAAGACAAGACATGAGCTTCAATGAAACCAATTTGGCTAGTTTTTTTGCTATGATGCACCCAAACAATAGAGAGCAAGACTTGCCTTGAAGGCCTGACCACTTCAGTAAATGTCCAGTCATAGATAATTCAGGGTCCATTGAGCATATTGCTGCTGTCGGGGTGGAAAACCTTGCATCTTCAAAACGGCTTTTCAGGAATTAAGAAAAACAGCCTTATTTTTGTATTTATTCCAAAAAACAATCTTTCAACAAAATTGTCTTCATCTGGGTAACAGTTAAACGTTTTTTATACATTAAATTAAGCGTTACTTGCAACAAGACTGAGTGTGTGGCGACTCCTGTGCTATCTCTCTATCCCTCTGAGGACAGTCATAAACCATCTGTTAGTGCAGTAGTCCCTTTACAGTTACTGCATATGGCTTTGATAAATAACTTTTAACTCGTTAAGGGACACTGGCTGTATGGAGTGTAGCTAGACTAAACTCTGCATTGCGAAATTATTGTTACATTATTTCTCCTTCTTTCTCTTCTTCTCCTTCGTCTCTCCTCTTCCACTTCTTGTTTGTTTTCTTGTTTGTGTCCTCCTTTTTCAAATTTCTGACTGGTCTGACCATGCGTTACCCCTCCAGCTGGACTCATGGTCGGTGATCCTGAATGGCTCGGTGGAGGTGACGTACCCCGAGGGCAGGACAGAGATCCTGTGTATGGGGAACAGCTTCGGGGTGTCGCCAACCATGGAGAAGGAATATATGAAGGGCGTCATGAAGACCAAGGTGGACGACTGCCAGGTAGGAGCCTGCTTTGAAACAACGAAACAGTCCTGTGTAGCTCAGAGAGTTCAGCCTGGCACCGACACCGACAGGGTTAGAAGTTGTATTCCCTTTGTAGCTCAGAGGGAAAAGCACGGCGTGGACCCTGACATGTTTTGATTTTAATTCCCACCGGGACCCGCTCATGCTGAATTTATGCACTCATGGTACTGGCAAGTTGCTTTGGACAAAAGCATCCACCAAATGGTGTATGAAATATGAGAAACTCCCACTTTGATTATAAAAAGGAGCAGTCCAAATGAGGCCGACCAATCTAAAGATCAAGATAGAATTATTTACATTATGCACTCAAACTGATTAAAGTGCAAAACAGAAAAAGTGTAGAAACTGAAACCATTTTGAACCTTTAATCATCCTCCAGTTCCTCAGGAGCCTGTTTGGAAAACTCTGGATGGTGGTGGTGTGTTGCCCAGAGCCAGGCTCATCAGCTGGGGATACTGCAGACTGGAAGCAGTGTCCTCCTTTTGCTTTCCCTAGTTAAAAGAAAGGGAATAAGTTTTATGAAATTCCCAGTGCTTCATCAGTGATGCCATTTGTTCATTAATTTATTAATGGGAATAGTATTTTAGTTGCTATATTGACCTGCTTCCTAGTCAGCTGTCATCAGCTGCGTTGATTTAATTTTCAATATGGCATTTAGCTTGAATATTTGAATTATGAATTCCAATCAGCTGTGAAGTTTTCAACATCTGCTGCTAGAGAATGTCATAAATAATCATAATTTGCCTCAAAAATTGCCTCTAGTTGTTGATACTTGATAGTTGTATCTCTGATCCAGTGTAGCTCAGTGCATAGAGAATGGCACTAATACAGCTAGACTTATGGGGATCCATTTCCACCTGGGCCATACATGCTCAGTGTGTGTACTTGCAGTACTCTAAGGCACTTGGGATAAACACATCCACCAAATAGCATATGTTGTCATTTGTCACAAAACGGTGCATGTCAAGATTTGGTAAACCTCTCACTAATTCCTGTATGCCTTTCCCTGTCTTGTCCAGTTTGTGTGTATAGCTCAGCAGGACTACTGCTGCATCCTCAACCAGGTAGAGAAGAACATGCAGAAGGTGGAGGAGGAAGGAGAGATCGTCATGGTGAAGGAGCACCGCGAACTGGACCGCACCGGCACCAGGAAAGGGCACATCGTCATCAAGGTGACAAACCAGAATCCGGTCTCTATCTGTAAAGTCCATGGCTGGTGTGAAGCCAGATCTAATACGAAGCACAGGAGGCTTCATTGGAAACCAAAACCCTTAACTGTAGTGATGTTTAAGTTGATTTGGATTCTCATTAACTGGCACCAAAGTGACAGCTACACACCATATCTTCAGAAACGCACTCCACTAGAGTCTGCTACAGAACCAGTCTTTTGTATATTGGTACAAGATGCTATTTTGTAGGAGCATCATTTTACAATACATTGGATGAATTTTAAAGGATAAAACTTGTGACTACAGTATATAGTGTATAATCCCTCTCCACACTGAAACAAAAAAACCAAACCATTAGTGCCCAAAAGGAAACTAGAGTCAACAGCCAACCAAATTAAGAAGTTACCTCTGGGTATTTGAGCAGCTCTCTGCAAGCCAATCACATTGTATGAAAGGTTTGGACTTGGATTAATTTCTAACCAGTAAAACCACAATGTTCAATCTCAGGGCACAACGGAGCGTCTCACCATGCACCTAGTGGAGGAACACTCGGTGGTGGACCCCACCTACATCGAGGACTTCCTGCTGACGTATAGGACCTTCCTTTCCAGCCCCATGGTCGTGGGCAAGAAGCTCCTGGAGTGGTTCCACGACCCAAGTCTCAGGGACAAGGTAGGAGCTGCAGGACTCCACAGTCTCCACAGGACACTGCTGTATACCTGCACAGTATGCTTGACATGTACACAGGCAGACTTCATGAACCTGTACATACGTAGCTCACACACATGCAATGAACTTCTTTATGGATTTTTAGATTCTTAGAGACTTAAGATATGCTTCAGAAAAGGAAGATTCTAAAACCTGAGGAAAACTTAGTATGATGTTTTTTAGTGTGTTTATGAATATGTTCATGTTATACATAACTGCAGCACGGTGTATGCACTTAGAGTCTCTTTTAATTCAGTGTAGGCTGCATGACATGACACCTGATTAAAAATATCAATACATCATGCACATTTTGCTTTATACATTGAAGATTTAGTTATATGTACACTTGCACAAAAATGTCGGTGCTCAAGCGCACTTTTCAAAGACATTTTCAGTGAACTGTTTTTTTTAGAAGGATCTAAAGCATGAGACAGACGCTTTTATCCTGTCAACCAGTAAACTGTAAATTGACCTGTGTTGAACTCTGCTGATCTTGTGATCGCCCCAGGTTACACGGGTAGTCTTGCTGTGGGTGAACAATCACTTCAACGACTTTGAGGGCGACTCCGCCATGACTCACTTTCTGGAGGAGTTTGAAAACAATCTGGAGAGAGAAGTAAGTGTGTGTTTAATAAAATCCACAGAGATTTCTTTGATACAAAAAAGCCTCTTTAGAAATTGACATTTGTTTCCTTTCTCTCACATTTGTGTGTTTTTGTACAGAAAATGTGCGGGCATCTAAGACTGTTAAACATAGCGTGCGCTGCTAAAGCCAAGCCGCGGCTGGTGACGCTAACCAAGCCGTCCAGGGAGGCTCCGCTGGCCTTCAGCCTTCTCGGAGGTCAGGAGAAAGGCTTCCGCATCTTCATCGATGCCGTGGAGCTGGGGAGCAAGGCAGCAGAGGCTGGCCTTAAGCGTGGAGATCAGGTAAGACCGCCCATCTTCATCCTCACCATTTTCACTTTCATTGTGTTTTAGGCATCTACAGTAGATCAGGTTATTACCAAGAGAGACTTACAGTAAGGGACCAAGTAGGTGTTTGGTAACTTGCTCAAGGACACTTTGACAGGTCACAGTTGGTGCAGGCTGTTGATGGATACACATTAGCTGTTGTGGGGACTTTTCAGTTAGGGGATGGTCTTTCTAACCAATGGGCCACCCTGCTGCCCCACCATTCACCATAACATTGTCTTCATCCTAATCTGCCACCACATGTCGTCTATGTTTTGTCTCAGCTCTTGTGAAAGTATGAATGCAGCTGCATAAAGCCTTTAATCCTTACAAGTTTAGAAGTCTCAAAAGTGTAGTTTTCTCTGTGGGCTACATTTCTGGCGAGAAATCACTCCGGTCACACAGACCAGTACTTGAATTGATCTGTTTTTTCATGTTTAATGTGCATTTTTGTTGTGAAATTGGTTTTATATTTTATTCTAACTAGCATTGATAAGTCTTAAATTGAACTTGCCGGGAGCGCCAGACACCCTATGTTGGCTTTCTCCTCGCAACTTGACTTCTCAACCATTTTCACACTCGGCAGTCCTCAGGGTTTTAAGCAAAGTCCCTTAATCCTTGAAACCATCTTGAGTGTCTCTGGATGCAAGTTAAGCCCTCTTGACTCCAAACATCCCCTGCAGCTGTTTCCCCAAAAGGAAGTGGGGAAGCTGACATCCTGGGAAGCATTTACCCTCCTACCCTCCTACCCCTCACTATTTTTTTTAACAGCTTGATTTACTTTCATCATTCACTCGGGGTGTATCATTTCAGAGCTCTAGTATTAATCTCAGCTGGTTTGTCATCGGTCCATTAGCAGTAGTCCCTCGGCGCTTAACTCCAAGCAGGATCCCGCTAATAAGTGCTGATCCCAAAACAGACATTTGGTCTTGTTGGTCAATCATTACTGGCCTAACGACAGCAGAGGATAGCCTGTACTTACATTACAGTAAAAGGTGACTTCCCTTTCCACTAAAGAGGAAGTGGCGAATGCTGGCTAGCTGGTTGTGTGTGGATGTAAAGGTCGGGCCCCTTTAGGGAGGTCGAGCTGCTACGCCAAAGGCTAATATGCAACCAAGTTGAGGAGGGTGAGGCGGACATAATTCATGTTGCTCTCATATGTCGGACCAAATGTCATGTCTTACAACATGCTGGCATTTGGCAAATTAATGTTTGTTCACTGGCTAGCATCTAGTTAATAGAACAGTACTAGACACATTTTCTGAATTGTAAGAGTCCACTCCTCATTTCTGCTCAGATCCAATATGGCATGCAGTTTGGCGTGACATGGTGACTAGTGAAGCCAAGGTTGCATAGAGTAGTTCCTGTTGCTTAGCTCACTGGTGGGTTTTGCTTGCAGACCAGTGCAGCAGTTCAGTTCAGTTCCTAATCCACATGTGTAATAATGCAGCAGGTGGCTGTAGATTTAGATTGGCTTCATGGAGTGTGGGCAGTCCACTCACCTCCAGCATGTTTTGTTTTATTGAGACAAAGAGATGCAAAGCTGTGAAGGAAGACACCAGTGAGAAGGCTCTAGCGAGATTCGATCCAAGGCTAGCAATGGCAATTGTGGGTATAGAGACAGGACGCTTAACTACTGCACCATCACTTTGACTGTTTTTATTAATTGTAATATATTAGGATTATATTATGGACAATTGCGTAACCTGATGGTTTTCTCCCCTCATCTCTCTGCAGATCTTGGAGGTGAACGGGCAGAACTTTGAGAATGTCCAGCTCAGCAAAGCCAACGAGATTCTGAAGAACAACACCCACCTGTCCATAACTGTGAAAACAAACCTTTTAGGTAAGGCTGTTTAATACCAAATATGTCTGTCAAACCAAAGTAAGCGTAATTCTTATACCCTTTTCAGTGCCCTGTGAGGAATAGTACTTTCCGCCCTTTGTCTTGTGTCCTTTCACTGTAAAACCTATTACCTATTCTGAAACAAATGCAGCTGAACTCTTTGATGTTTTGAAACCAAAGCAAGGCCTGGCATCCTATTTAACAAATAGAGGAAGAAAGACAAAGGCGCAAAAGACTCAAACCGGCAAAAACTTGTAGAGTAGCCATCACTCATTTATTCAGCAGTTACAAAGAACATATTGTGGCTACACAGCCTTCATGAGCCGAAACATATTCATTGTCACGGCTGAATAAAGACCCGGCTCATCCCATTACCGTCCTCTTTTGTCTCTTCCCTCCTCTTCCCCAGTGTTTAAAGAGCTGCTAACCAGGCCAGAGCATGACCACGACTTGGACGGCGAGGAGGAGCCGGATAGGAAGAACGGAGCGCCCCACCTCCCGAAGATCGGGGACATCAAGAAGGCGAGCCGCTACTCCATCCCCGACCTGGCGGTGGATGTGGAGCAGGTGATGGGCCTGGAGAAGGTCAGCAAGAAAGCCAAGGCCAACACAGTGGGGGGACGCAACAAGCTGAAGAAGATCTTCGACAAGACGCTCACCAGCATCCTGCCTCCCAAACCATACAAGTAATGATACTAAGAACTTATATTTGGATAGTGCTTTTCTTACTTAAAAAACGTCTTAATAAACAGGAACAATCAGTTGGCTATTATTAAAGCTGCACTAGGCGGGTTGGCAGCTCCAGATGGCAGCAACCTGTAAAAGTTTGAAATATACCCAGAAGTCCTGTAACATGGTGTCAGTAAACTGTACACAGCACAATCATTTTTTACCAACCTGGCCAGTCTGTGATTGCTTTATATTAAATGATACCAGTGGGACTTTCTCTGGACAGATCGCTCACTCGCTGTTTAGGTGAGAGTTGGTATTTTGCTGTTAAATTTTGATTTGTCACTTTCTGTGGGTGGAGAAGCATCCATACCTAGAGTTATTTGGGCAAATAGGGCAAATCCACAGGGTCTCAATTAGTGAGGGATGTGACAGTCTTCTCTGTTGCAGCCCCACTTTGTTATTTAGGTTGATAGGAAGGATATAATTTATAAATCTTGCATAAACAAATTGGCAGTTAAAACAAGTTTATTAAAATGAGTTTTCAGTTGCGTTTTTAATGAGTTCCCTAATTGCACGTCCTCATCTAAGTAAGATGGAGTGTCATTGGGTTTGTTTTTTAATCCTCTACTGCTAGGTACAGGTGTCACATTGTTATTTCTGTTCACTGACCCAGATATCAGTCTGTCATACCTCAAGCCAACCGAGATAAGGTGTGAAATGTGGGTTTGCTTTATGTGGGAATACATCGTGTGGATTGCAGAGCCAGAGATGCTCACAGCTTCCAACTCGTCCCAACACAAATATCGCCCTCTGCCTTTTGTCGAAAGAACTGCTGTCTTACCCCTCCCATGCGCTCCCTCTTGTTTCCATAGCGACGTTGGCGTGGGCCAATCGCAAGATGACAGCATCGTGGGGATGAAGCAGTCTAAACAGATCCCACCAGCTCTGCCTGTCAGTGGCAACCTCTCCTCCTCAAACCCAGACCTACTGCAGTCTCACCACCGCATCCTCGACTTCAACAACCAGCCTGGTGTGTATTTAGCTGCTGTGTGGACATGATGACAAAGACTGGGGAGATTGAGGCAATGACATCACAAGAAATGTCCAGTTTAACAAATCATTTAATCTCTTGAGTCTTAAAATCTTATTTTTCTTGAAATAAGTAGAAAAAAATCTGCCATTTAGGGTGAGATAATTTCACTTGTTTTCAATACAGTTTCACTTGTTTCGAGAATTTCCTTCAAACAATTGATATCATTGGCATCAAGGCAAATCTCTCCACTAGTATCAGGATTAAATCACTTGATTCAGGGAAATTATAGAAACAATCGTATATGCATTGTTGATTTGCAAGTGAAATGTTCTCTGGGCAGAGTTTCACTAGTTTTAAGAAATTTAAGATTTTAGGACTGAATACACAATTAAATTGCTTGTCACATTGATTATTTGGGGATTTTATAGAGTCGGTAGGAAGGCTAGCACAGATTTGGGCTTGCCATTTCAAATAATTAACACTGACTGATTAAATTGTCTCCCAAACTAGATTATTTAAGTTTTTGGATGATATAATGATGATTTAATTCAGTACTGGAATAAAACGGACCTCAGATTTTCAGATTGTGCTATGGATCTTCCATAAAGAAAAAGTGATTATTCAAAAGGCTTATCATGAGGGTGCATTGACAACGGCCCTTCCTGTAGGATGTACTATCATAGAATAGTATCCATTCTGTCAGCCATGCAGAGCCAGTAGTATAAATGTGTTGTCTATATTTCTAATTTCATTAACTGTTATCCATCACACATTGTTTGTGTTCTTCCAGCCCCAGTCATACTGAGTAAGTATCTGCTCTGCTCTGCCCATGACTCTGCTTCTCCTCCTAGCCTAACCTCTACTCTCATATACTTTCTCTAAACCTGAAATGGGTTTCCATGCAGGCTCTAAAGAGTTAAATTTTCTAACTGCCCTAACTAGCCTCACCTGGGGGTTTAAATCTAACTGGACTGATTACAGCACAGTCACGTCTTTGTCAACGCTGTCAGCCCCTCTGTCAACCGTTCTGCTCTGCTCAATTCTATGCCTCTCAAAAACTTTGTACATTAATTTTTAAAAACATTCATCAGCTGCTGTGTTTTGCTGATGTAATATAGACACAGTAAATGACTGCTTGCATTCATGCTTGTGAACGTTGACTGAGTAAAGCTAACAGTATTGCATTGACTGCTGTCCTTTCAATTATCTGTGTTTTTGTAATGATTATTTGGGTCACATGATCTGGTGAGGGAGCTACTGTGTGTTTGTGGTCTAATTAATAAATGATGGGGAATGAGGTTTTACGGGGTGACATCACCAAGATGATGGTGTTTTTGCTCCAAGTTAGTGTGAAGGCGTTGGAAAGGCACTGTTTTTGGTAAATCTTGAACAAAACAAGATCAAAAATTACTTGGACGAAAATAAGCATTCTGTGTTTTCTGCTGTTCCCCAGACATGTCGGACCAGGTATTACGAGTGTTCAAGGCGGACCAGCAGTCTCGATACATCATGATCGGGAAGGACACCACGGCGAAGGAGGTGGTGGCTCAGGCCATCAGGGAGTTCGCCCTGACTGCAGCACCGGAAGCCTATTCACTGTGCGAGGTGTCCGTCACGCCGGAGGGTGTCATCAAACAGAGGCGGTTACCAGAGCAGCTTTCTAAACTGGCGGATAGGATTCAGCTGAGTGGCAGGTAAGATGGCGTACGGCCTTGATATCTACGTTTCGGTGTGCTAACCACCACCTCCTTTTGTTTGGGTAATTAGTTACGATCCATCAGGGTTTCTGAAAAGAGAGGCATATGTATCCAGTCCAATTAGGTAGATTTATTTGGATCATGTACAAATAAACAAATATACAATTTGCATGACTTGCAAAGACTGTACTTTATAATAGTAATAATAATATGTTCGAAAAAGACTAGGTAGTGCACACTAATCAACTCCCCTTTTTCTCTGACTTATATAATATAGCCTAATTGCCATGATAGGCAATTGTGTGCATGTTAGCATCAACTGCATTCTCCTCTTATCACCAGATACTACCTGAAGAGCAACATGGAGACAGAGACGTTATGTTCGGACGAGGATGCCCAGGACCTTCTGCGGGAAGGCCAGATCTCCCTGTTGCAGCTCAGCACGGTGGAGGTGGCCACCCAGCTCTCCATGCGGGCTTTTGAGCTTTTCTGCGCCATCGAGCCCACCGAATATATCGACGACCTGTTCAAGCTGCGCTCCAAGACGGGCTCGGCCAGCCTCAAGCGCTTCGAGGAGGCCATCAACCACGAGACGTTCTGGGTGGCCACAGAGGTGACGCGGGAGCCCAACCAGCTCAAGCGCATGAAGACCATCAAGCACTTCATCAAGATCGCCCTGCACTGCCGCGAGTGCAAGAACTTCAACTCCATGTTTGCCATCATCAGGTGAGATAGTGAATTCTGCGCTGGCTTTACATACTGAATTTGCTTTTAGACAATAAATGGTATTGTATCTTGTTTAATATCTTATTATTCAATTCAGTTGTGTCTTTGCTTGTCATCTTAGTATAGCCGTTGTTTATTTTTTTCCTTTAGTTCATTTTGATGTGAGATGTTCTTACAAGTCCCTCTGGTTTTTGTCACACCTGCTCAAATTATTTCTTTTTTTGTCACATCTTAGCACTCTTTTTATCACTTGATTTCTAATTTTATCACTGTGCAAATAAACTGAACAAAGCCAGACAAAGCTGAGCTAAACTAAGACCATCTCTCCTTTACCATGGTAAATGTGTTCCTCCCTCCAGTGGTCTGAACCTGGCTCCAGTCTCCAGACTGAGGGGGACGTGGGAGAAGCTACCCAGTAAGTACGAGAAACTGTTCGGGGACCTGCAGGACCTCTTCGACCCCTCAAGGAACATGGCCAAGTACCGAAACGTCCTCAACAATCAGAACCTCCAGCCACCAATCATCCCCTTGTTCCCCGTCATCAAGAAGGACCTCACCTTCCTGCACGAAGGTAGATGCCGCTAAAGGGCAAATCCACCAACTTAATCCACATATGAAGGGTTTCATTACAGAACACTATCCATTATCCATTTTGAGAAAATGCCTGTTGCCTGATATTCATTTCCCCATATAAGAACAAATACAGATGATCCCACCCCCAAAATGGTAGGATTTTGTAGACCAAAAACTTAAGATAGCCAGTAACTGAAATGGTATATGTCTTTTACTTTCATGTTGGCAGTCATTTGATAAGTCTGACACTTTTCTTAAAATGGTGGATATCTCCTTATGGAGTGAAACTCTTCATGTTATTGGTCAGTTTTTTCACTGTGTATATGGATCTATAGGTAGTTAGTTTATTTCTGTTCTTTCTGTTGTCCTGGCTAGTAGCATTCACTCTCTCTCTCCCACATTCCTCAGGCAATGACTCTAAAGTGGACGGCCTAGTGAACTTTGAGAAGCTGAGGATGATTGCCAAAGAAATACGCCATGTCGGTCGCATGGCCTCCGTTAACATGGACCCGGCCCTCATGTTCCGGACCAGGTAAGGAACCTTCCGGAAGTGCAACCATACTCCAGACTAATAATCCTTCACCTTTCCTGTAGGTCCAGTCAGCACTCCACTGACTAACCAAACTCTGCGGGGTTAGTTCACATAGATTCGTTAAGATTTCTGCATCACGCTTTTTCTCAAGCAGCTGTTCCCCCCCGGCAACTGTTCCCCCTGGCAATCGTTTCCCCTGGCAACTGTTTCCCTATACACATCGTTGGCATAAGATGTGCACAGTGCTCCTGTGAAAGTGTGTCTTTGTCCTATGATGTCTCTTTTCCTGGCGTTGTTACCACTTGATTTCCTCTCATCTGTCTCTCACATGGGTGAAGTGCTTTGGTGAATTGCTTCTCTTTTGGTGATCTTGGTGGTCTCTCCTGTCCTAAGCTTGTCTCCTTCTCTCTTTCTCTCTCTACTCATCCACCCTTTGCCCCCATGCTTCTCTGTTCATGGCGCCCCCCTGTAGGAAGAAGAAATGGAGAAGTTTAGGGTAAGTTTGGTGACCCCACGACCTTTTGCGCTCCCTGCACCATGGCCTTTTTTTCTGCCAATTTGCGTGCTTCTTCTGAAACCTTGTTTCCATTAACCGGTTTGAGTTGACCCCTCCCACTAACACTGCCTGACCCTCACCAAATGGCATAGAACGAAACAAAGGTCACTTTTGCTAACATCATGCTGAAATATTTAACGTTCTGCAAAGACATCCTTAACATGTGACACCATTGTACTGTATGTGTCTGAATCTACCATAAATCAGACCTGTGCTTATGTGCCTCTCTCATTTCCAAGTCAGTTCATACATCCTAAACATTCAGCAAATATTCATGATGATTGATTCAAGCTTTATATTAGCAAAGGTGACCATTTTTGATACGCTGTTTTACTTACAGTGCATGCAGCTCACTCTTTGTTTGCCGTTTCAGTTTATCTGAATTTTACCACTCTTTGAGGTTATATCTGTATATCAAACCTCCAGACAGCCAGAGGCTCTTGATATGAAGTCATTGCGACAGCAGTATTTGTTTTTATCATGCTTTACATAATTGTGGTCAAATGGGGCTGCATTGTGCATACAGAACATCTACTATGAAACATGCAGAACAGAGATAGTCACTGTCATTCAGAAGACACATTTTTTGGAACTGTCCTCACGCTGGCATGAGCACCATGTGGAAATGCAATCTGGCGTAAATATCAACTGATGCGCACATATGTGACTTCTCAATGACTAGTACTGTACTTAAGCCTGTTCTCTGAGTACTATTCAGCTGAGACCATGTGCAAACAAAACTTTTACTACTACCAACCCTGACTCAGGCCACAGAAATGTAAACTATGACCATGTGACACTAGTAAAAATCCCACCTTCTACTGCCCATGTTTCCTAACTGACTACAGCCCTCCTCCCTCCCCTCCCCTCCCCACCCCTCCCCTCATCCCTCATCCCTCCACCCTCCTGCTGTCTGGAATGCCTGGAATGTTCTGGAGCTGAGAGGAATGCCCAATGCTGCTCTCTGCATGTCTCAGTCAAAATACCACCCTGTCTACATAGCCCAGTAGTACCACCTATACAGCTATCCTTGAACACAAGCATACACATGGCCTAAAACAACATATTGATGATGCTCTTCCTCCACCCTCTCTGTTTACCTGTCTGTGTCTGCATGTGCGTGCCTGCAAATGTGCGTTATTCTGTGTGTTTATACGTGTCTGCAAATGTGCATATTTCTGTGTGGTTGTGCATGTGTGCGACCAGGTCTCTAAGCCAGGGTAGCGCCAATGCGGCGGTGCTCGACGTCACCCAGACCGGCGGGCACAAGAAGCGCGTGCGACGCAGCTCCTTCCTGAACGCCAAGAAGCTTTACGAGGACGCCCAGATGGCCAGGAAGGTCAAACAGTACCTGTCCAACCTCAGCCTGGAGACGAACGAGGAGAGCCTGCAGACATTCTCACTACAGTGTGAACCCTCCATCAGCACACGTGAGTTGGTGAAATAGCTTGGCACACATAAATTAGATAACATATGTGAATATGAGACATATGATA
Source organism: Centroberyx affinis (assembly GCF_046629955.1). Taxonomy (NCBI): domain Eukaryota; kingdom Metazoa; phylum Chordata; class Actinopteri; order Beryciformes; family Berycidae; genus Centroberyx; species Centroberyx affinis. The sequence continues at coordinate 28,074 of NW_027281218.1, read as the reverse complement.
AACTCATACAGTTCATCTGTGATTGCAGAGAAATCATGTCATGAAATATTTAAAATTGAGAGTTTAGACAACAGTCAGTCACATGTCACATGTACACATGTACACATTACCCCAGAGGAATCAGAGCATACAGGCAGCTAGGTCGGAACCACTGAAGAAGAAGAAGAAGAAGGGACTGTATTGCATAAGGACATATTGGCTGTAGCAGGGATTGATCCTGTGACTGAACCACTAGGCCACTCTGCCACCCTCAGCGCCAATTTATGGCCAAGTTATGACCATTATGGATCAACAGCTAATTAACCTGTTAAAAGCTTAAAAATATAAAATATAAATGTAACTTGGTAATGGCAAATGGCTGACTCTTATTCACCCATCTCAGTGCCCAAGAATGCCAGTGGGAAAAGACCAGACACTTCTCCAGTAGTGTCCAGAGCTGCCAGCCAACAGAGGGGCCAGCTGGCCAAAGGCAACCAGGCCCTCCAGGTCCCCGCCGTGGCCCTCTACCCATCCAGAAAGAAAGTGCCCGTCAAGGATCTGCCGCCTTTTGGTAAGATTAAGATCAAGAACTAGTACAGAGTTTGAATTATCAGAATTATTGGTTTTGGTATTGTAAAATGTCCAACAATAGCTGTCCTAGCTATAGTTGTGACTGAATTCTACTTGTCTTGACTGCTTATATTTCATTATTACTTTCATTATTTATTCATTATCTGTCCCTATACAAAGAGACCAAATACAAATAACACTGTTATTAATAATATTGTATAGAGGTGTTATAATGGAATAAGGGAAGAAGCCTGTATAAATCTTTCATGTTAAAATGTTCTGCCACATGCCACCATTACCTATTTTCTTGTCATCGTCCTTTATTTGCAGACAATAGAAAAGCCACCATGACACTCCCTTTCCTTTCTCTGTGACAGTGGTGCCACCTATTGGCTGTCTGGCAATGTGCAAATGCAAAAACCCAGACAATGCAGCCTAGCATCCCAACACCCCACAGGGAATGGCAGCCTTGCTAATGCTAATTCTGCTCATCTGCCTGCAAATGTCCACAGGCACCAGTTCCCCCCAGTCTCTGAAGAAGATCCTGTCTCTGTCGGAGGAGGCGAGCGACAGGCACCGGAGGCAGCCAGAGGACACGGTGTCCAACGCCTCCTCCCAGCTCTCCTCCCCTCCCACCTCCCCCCAAAGCTCGCCCAAGAAGGGTAAGCCAATAATCCTCCCTCTGACACTCCTCTCCAAGCTCCTTCCCTCTTCGGTGTGTTGCAGACACCATCTGGTGGTTGCCAACATGTATTACATTGTAATATGTCTACCTTTCAAACAGTACTGTGCTAACACACAGATATTCTTTTTCCAAAATAAGACTCACTCAAAGTATTTATTCCCCGTTGTCCCAGACCTTTAAAGTGCTTCATACCAAATTCAGCCACATATCCATAAAATGGTGTAGGTGTAACTATTGTGTAGGGGTAAAGTGTTGATCTGACTTAAGTCAGCTGGACATGTATCTCTCTAGCAGTGACTTCCAAATGATCACAAGGGCAATGACAACGGTTTGGCAAATTCCTGTAAAATGCTGCCAAAATCACACTGCCTCTCCCAAACTGGCAGCAGCACCTAGGCCACCCAACTCTCACACAGCTCCACTCCAGAAGGTATCGCTGTGCACTGAGCCTCCTGAGCCTCCTGTGACATCTTTGCCTCACTCAGTGTTGTGGACTCTGGCAGGCCACAGGGTCAGGAATGTGCCGTTCCCCTCTAAAACCACAGCAGCCACTGGTAAACTGAAACCAGCCTGGCTGTAGACAGAACTAATCTAAGCCTTAGGACCGGTCTTTTAAGTGGTAATCCACAAGATTCTTGTTGTTTGATTTTGGCAACATCTTTGGTGCTAAGTGGTCATCGCTGTAGTGTTTCGGCACTGCGCTTCGCAGAGATCACAGGCAATCAAGTAGCGCCACGAGTGATATGATGTCTTTTTTTTCCATGGGATTTTCTGTTGATGAAGTTTGCGTTTCTGTAGGTGGCGCTGTTCTCTTTGTCTGTTCAGCCATGGTGGCTATTGCTGCTCATGCCAACTACCCAGTTCTTCTTCTGTTCATTCCAAACAAACCACTGTTACTGCTTCCAGTAACGTAAAACGCATCACTTGTGCACCAGAGGATTTTTCTCTAGACCTACCTGACAACTGGGGATAGGTTGAATCACTATTGTGTTATATCAATCCGCAAACGGAAGCAACATGTTTGCTGATTGATATAACACAAAGTAGCAAAACGGAAATTTTTATATGAAAATGTCAGGATTTATTACTTTAACACACTAGTTTGACCAGTTTGATATCGACTTTCTGCTGTATAAATATTAAGACTGGTCTGATTTGAGCCAGAAAGGTTCACTTAAACCTCAGTGGCAAGTATCAAAAATGTATCAAATTGCTCTAAAGGCTGTCATGGGTTGATGCGTTTCCCCTCTTGCCTTAGTTTAATTGCTACTGTGTCACCCAGTCGTGGCTAGTCCTGACAGTCACATCAATACACACTCACACCCGTTTCCTCTGACTCCTGCCTGCTCCACTCACATATAGTCTGTCTGAATAGTGTTTAAGCTTCCTACACATTTTCATTTAAAACCTTTTCCAGACTTACATTTCTGGACTGGAGGTTATCAGTGTGATTTATGTTGATAGTGGCTGGGAAATATGACCACCGCTATTACACTCCATAGCTGAGCTGCAACAAATGCCTCAATATGTGAAATGACAGACGCCTATAACTAGAAAAAATGTGTAGTAATGGACTGTAAAAAAAAAAAGGATCCATACTTTTTCAGACTTTGTTGTGTAATTCCCAATCTCTTCAAGACCTGGAAGTAATCAAATTTATCATCCAAACTTTTCCTTAGTCTCCAGACCTGCATTGAAAGCCTGACTGTCGTAGCAGTCTGCTGTTTCAGTCAAGTCAGTAAGAATCTAATGCACGCATCTGAAAAGTGCTGGTTGGCTAACTTGGAAATAGTGCTCTACAATTATCTCTGCGGTCTGTGTGGTGCCCCAGTTTAAAATGATTGTCCCCAGACTGCGATAAGAGACTTGAATTACAGATGATTTATGGTGGCCTAACACAAAATTCTAGAGTTAAAAAACTGGCCTGCTGCAAGCTGTCAGTCATTTTGATATTACACCCCCGGGACTGGAGTTTTGTGTGGGAATGTGGCTGAGTCATGCTCAGAATTTACAGGGGGCATCTTAGGGCTTTCTCATTCCTTTCTTTTTATGGATTTGTTTTGATGTAGTAGTGTATATACTAGATATTATTTTTTTTTCTTCTAATAATGTATCTGTAGGTCATACAGTAGATGTTAACGCTAATTTCCAAATTATCAGAATTAAAATTGCCTTTATATTAGCACTTACACTTTATTTTTACTACTTTCCACATTTTAGAATAACAGTAAAGACATCAAAACTGTGAAATAACACAAATGGAATTATGCAGCGACCAAAAGTAGCCACAAAGGCTTTGGAAAGAAATTCATACATAGGCATCAACTGCACTATTTATATTTGTCTAAGAAACAAATTTCAGGCATTTAAGCATAAGCCTTTAGATCAAAATGGATTTAAGATAATAAAAAACATAGTACATTCAATCAGATGTGTCCAAACTTTTGACTGGTAGTGTACCTTTTTTATGCTCAGTGTCAGTACATTAATATACCCTCCATCCCCACTTCTTCTCCAGGCTACCCCAGGATGGGAGACGCCTACTCGGACTCGGGTCACAGTGAGATCTCCTCTCGCTCCAGCCTGGTCAGTAACTCCTCCTTCGACATGGCCCAGGAGGAGAGGAGGCTGCGTCACTCTGGAGGAGTCGGGGACCCCCACATCGGAGGGCCGCGGCTGGAACGACGAGCCACCACCGACCCTGACCAGTACAGCCTCGGGTAGGAACACTCAATACTCAAACAAATAAGAGAGAATTTCTTTATGATCCTTTTTTCTAATCTCATCTGCAGAAATCAAATTTTTTGTTTCCTCTTAGCATAATTTTTTATCACTTCAGTGTTTTATCAGTGCAATTACTCATTAGTAGCTAGACTATAAAAGACACTGCATATTTGCTGCAAAAATACATTTTGGCAGGTTCGCATGGACAAAAGGACACGTTTGCAAAAGTTGAATTTTTCACACACTGCACAACTGTTTGCAATTGGTCTAATATCACGTGATTGGTTGTGTCGCCTTGTGGATAACCATCTTCATTTACTTTTCCAGTTCAGTGCCTTTGTTTACATCTCTGTGCTCAACATCCCATGGTCAATTCTTCAAAAATGTATCATTTGGAGGCTCGGCTAGCTGTAGTTGTGACTGAATTGTACATCATATCTGGATGTAGGATATCTGCAGCCTTATGACCAATCAAACAGCTTCTAAATCCTCATATTCCCTGAGCTGCTTTTGTCACTCTTTCATTACAGCCGTTGTTATTGTTCTCAGCGTTTTTGTCACTGCTATTTCCAGTTTCTCTAAGGTATGGTTAATCCGTATACGCCCCCACTGCAGTGGAGTGTAACTAAAAGAACAATACGAAGCCACAGCAAGTGTTTGTATGCGGCACTGTGTTCGACTGTGTTTGCATTTTGGTCAAGTTCATCTTCGTTGTTGCTATACCACAGCCTTGACTCCCTGTATCTCAACTGTCTCTCCTTAGGTCCTATTCATCAATGCAGGACTGCCGGGGCCTTTACGCCGGCTGCCCCACGGTGCTCTCCTCACCCAGTTCAGAGGAGCTGACTCAGGATCAGGGTGATCGCGTCTCCCTGGACGCCGCAGACAGCGGCCGCGGCTCCTGGACTTCCTGCTCCTCCGGTTCCCACGACAACATCCAGACCATGCAGCAGGGACGCAGCTGGGAGACGCTGGCCTTTGGGGGAGGCGGAGGAGGCGGCGGCGGCATCGGAGGGCTCCCACCCGGGGGGCACGAGGCCTTACTAGGGGGGCCCGCCGGACTGTGGGCAGCCCAGGCCAGGGGGAGCTGGGCGTCGGCTAGCTCCTCCTCGTCCTCGGCGGCGTACTGGGGAGAGGACTCTGAGGGCGACACGGGCACCATCAAGAGGAGAGGAGGGAAGGACGTCAACGCCGACCCGGAGACAAGTAGCATCACGTCCACCGGGTCAGAGGAGGCCAAGCAGCACGGCCGGCCGTCCCCATCACCCATCACCGCTGGGGGGAAAGGCCTCATCTGTGAGTGACTGCACATCACATGCCTGTTGCTTTAGTTGCTCTTGAGCCAGGTTTTTATTGGAAAAATATTTGGTCATTGGGATTGTGGGGAGTTTTTCTTCCACAACAGCATATAGGTCATAACGCGATTTCTGAAAGCCAGAAATTTGAGCACCTGGCAAAGTAATCGTTGAGTCATTAGTATTGATCAATAACCCTATCAAACCCCCCAGATATATTATGGTCATTTTGTGCTACGGGGCAGTAAAAACCGTTCCCCTTTTAAAGTTTGCCTGAAATGAACTCCCATTACATTTACTTCTCTGGAAAACAGAGTGTCTTTCATGGTGACATCATGCTGCGCTAGTAGGTGTAAATATAAATTTCTAACCAATAAAACCATCAGGTCCCACACCTCCACACCCCTCCCATCAAATATAATTGCCTTTCTCACAACATATGTGAAAATCAATAAAAATATTTGAATAATAAAATTGCCTTTCTCTCCCTGACTCATACTCCATTGGTTTAGATTTTTGAATGATCCCTCACTGCATTATGCCCCGCCCCAACATCCTGTTTCAACAGGAATGCATCGAATCAAGGAAGTAAAAAGATGCCATTTCACGGGGTCTTTAACAGATATGATATAATATTCCAAAAACCTTTTCAAGTGCCTTCATCATCACCTACTACGTTGTATCTTACAGTCATTTCTCTTCCATCCCCACAGCGCGGAAGGAGAGCCGTTACCGTGAGCCTCCCCCGACTCCGCCCGGCTACACCGCCCTGACCATCTCTGACCTCGCTGAAGGACAGCACCCGGGGCCGCCGGCTCCCACGCCGACGGTAGCCCACTCGGGCCGCCGGCCACCAGACTACACCACGGCTCTGCAGCGCTCGCGCATGGTCACCCAGTCGCCTGACTCGCACCAGGCCCACCAGGGAGCCAAGCAGCGGGCGGGCGGCCTCCACCGCACGCGCTCGCCGGCCGAGGAGCAAGAGCCTGAGGAGGAAGAGGAGGGTGAGTCCTTGTCTTCCAAACTAGTCGCTCTGAGGAAGCCAAAGCCAGTGGCACAGCACACACCCGAGACCCCCAGACCATGAGAGTGTGTGTACGGGGGTTAACAGGCAGGGCCCCTCTCCCCGAGGCAGGTAAAGACTAATTTATCAGGTCCCCCTCCACTCCAATGAACCTGCATGTCAAAAGGAAAACACACACGTGGACTGAGACTGACCATTTCTTCACAAAACTCCCCACAACAGTAGCAGGATTGGGGCCCATTCCAAATTACAATTCTCTATCAATACTTATACAAATTTAAACTTAGACATGGGTATTTCTGAGTCATGAATTGAGAATTGTTAATTTGGAGTGGAGCCCTTTTACCTTTGACCCGCAACATGTCATCATGCATGAGTCATCCTGATTGGGACCAGAAACTCACCATTTCTACACCACCAGACATTTTGCTCTTCTCTCTCTCTTTTTCTCTCACTGTCACGCTCTCTGTGTCGAAATCACATTCATCAGCAGGCACAGTGCTGTTAGGATCCTCTCACCCATATGTAGCTGCTCAATGCTTGAACACATGCACCTCCATTCTCCTGCACTAGCACGCACCTGACATGCCTAGAGTGACTTTGGATTGGGCCCGTATCACTGTAGCAGCACTTTTCATATATATCCGTTTGCCCAGTATTGCACAGAATGACCTAGATGTGTGTAGATGTCTGTCATGTAGTAAATAGATTGGTTAAAGTGATGATTTTTTTTGCATTTAGGTTTCAGTGCTTTTTATAAATTCTTATCAAGGCTGATATGGACGCTTCAAGCCATGGATCATAACCAGTTTAAAACACACAAAGGCAAAGCAAGCCCCTAAATAAGTAAATCTATGTACCTTAAGTGGTTTTCAATCATGTGCCATTGTGACCTGTTCCAGCCAAACACAACAGCAGCTCAGTTCACTGATTGGTTCCTCCTCTCTGGTTGAAGGTGTGCCACGTTCATATCATATCGAATTAACCATAAATACAACCTGCCTACTGGAAAAAAGAAAAAAAAAAACTTCATCAACTTCCTAGTGATAATTACAAGTAGGATAAATGGGACTTTTTTGTTGGCTCTGATATCTCCGACTTGGCGTCAGGAATTGCAGAAGTGTGTAAACACAAGCAGTAAACACTGCAGCCAATGGTTGAGCAGTCCAAGACAATAAAAATCTAAATTATCGCAATTGAGTCTACTTACAAAAACTGAGTAATGACTGCTGCACTTAGTTTATGGCTGATTTTAAATTCATGAATACAAATTATTTGGATTCAGTTATTCAACACGTGAACTCTTCCCAGTTGTAGCAAGGAGCTGTCATCCCGTTCTTACACTTCTTCCCATGTGACATGAACTTGGCATTAGTACTGAAATGAGCTGGTGTAGTGTTTGGTGTGTTTAGTGTTTGGACTTCGTCACGATGGTTTAAATTGAAAACCACATGATTGAAAACCGCTGGTGTAGAATTCTTAAGTGTCTGTGAATACTTGCTTCTTGTCAAACTTACTCTCAAAGTTTTTGGTTATCCTCTGTATGGTAAGTCTTCAGCTTCTTTCAGCTCCGCTTGCTCGTCCACTTCCATAGTAACCAATGATTTTCTTTCTCCCCTTTCTCTTTGCAGAGGATGAACAGGTGTCAGCGGTCTGAGAGACAAGACTGGATGTCCTTTTGCAGTAACTTGAAGCCCCCCTCACTTGGGGTGGGCAGGACTAAAGAGACTGACAGATAGACAGACCAATAGACTCATCATCAGTTACGTACGTGCCTGCCTCCTCCACCTGGCTCTCCCTCCTGATTGGTGGATTTCTCTGCTCGTCTCCCTCCCCTGCCTTAAAGCATCATGGGGGGTTGAATGACCCTGCATGCAAAAAATACTGTGAAGAAGAAGAAGAGGAGATGGAGAGAAGGTCAAAGACGATGACAAAATGCCTGGCACTTTGGAAAAAGACTACAAAAACCTAATTTGCGCTGGGGATTCCCCAGCCAGTGGCGCGCAACACACATACTGTACACACAAAACCACATAGATGTTGCCGTTAGCAACGGGCCCCGCCCACCCCAGACAAAATCCCAAGCCCACCTGTTAACACAACAGCATCATGACGTGTTGAGCTTCATCTGCACTTTCTCATTTTCTACTTTATAAAAAAACAAGATCAAAACAGACTATTGTTTAAAAACAGAGAGACCATGGTCGACCTGACTCTTAATTTTCAACTTCCCGCTAGATTTTTTTGTTGGGGGGTGGGTCTGTCTTTGAATAATTGCACTCTGGGGCCGAAAAGAGAAACCGAGTCAGCCCATTTCTCTGCCTGGACTAAAACAACCATCTGCTGTTGAGTGTTTTAACCGCAAATCCAGTATTATCTCATGTTTCACATGTGAAAGATTATTTAGTGTTGGTTCAAATCAAAGCTAGGAGGAGGGCTCAGTAGGGGAAACCAACATGCACACAATGTACTGACATATACACACACACACATACACACACACACAATGTACCAATACATACACACAAACACAATTCAGTTCTAAAAATGGCACTTTGAGCACAATCTTAGATGTTTCCAGACGTTTGGCCTGGACAGCAGTCTTCTTCGTCTACGGCGAGGAGGAGTCGGAGTTAACCATATCTGACATTACTGTCGTTTTACCTGGGAGCTTGTCTGGTTATATCAAATTCTTTTCATCATCCTATTGCTAGCTGTTGTATCAAATGTGAGCAGCAGCATCCTGTTTTTTATTACTATTCTGAAGGTAATATGAAAGAAGAAGCACAGAGGTGATTGACCACCCACTTTAAACTGAACAAACGTTTAGGTTTCCATCATGTTGGTCTCTACAGTGCATTAAAGCTACACTGGGCAATACACTAGGCCATCTTATCACACTAAATCACAAAGTGGGGCTGCAACAGAGAAGAGCGTCCCATCCTCCTATAGATTTGCCCTATTTTCTCAAATCAAATTCTGGTGTTGGGTATGGACACTGAAGGTGTTGAATCGAAACTTAAGAGTGAAATTTGCCTTTTGTTACTTTGGTTTCCTTTGGTATAAAGCATCACAGACCGGCCGGGTTGGTAAACATGAGCGTGCTGTGTGCAGTTTACTGACGACATGTTACATGATTTCTGGGTGTTGAAGTTCAAACTTTAGTTGCCTCTCGCTGCCATTTGGAGCCGCCAGTGTGCAAAGTTGCCTAGTGTAGCTTTAAATATCCACCTTTACAAGTGATTTAATCTTGTATTGAGTCTTAAAATCATGTTTTTTCTCAACACAAATTAAAAATATTGCTTTTGTCCAAAGCGCCTTACCATGCCATGATTGCATACATTTTTGTGCATGGGTGGTCCCAGTACAAATCAACTTGTTTCAAGAATGTTCTTGAATGAATCAAGTGGAGTAATATTGATAATAGTGGAGTGATCTGCCTTATTTTAACATATTGTCCCCGATTTTTTTTTATTCAATTATTTCAAGACTCAGTACAAGATGAAGATTAACATGGGTGTTTTTTGCAGTGTGTCATCAGACGGTTCAGTGGTGCAGCGCAGTAGATCTCCTCCACTAGGCTCTCATGTTAACAGATAGAGCGACTCTGCACCTCTCACTCTGCTACTGTGCTTGTAGATTCATCCTCTTCATTACAGATGACAGAACTCTTTTCAACTGTTACAGATATCAGCTCAGTGGATGCTGTGTGTATATTACTAATGCCTGCATAGTGCATCCAGTTTTCCACAATATCTCGACATCAATGGAATTGACTGAAGAAAATGTTTTGATTTATGGTTGTTGTTTTTTGTTGTTTTTTTCCTTTGACTCCGGTGGAGAAGCTGATAAATATAAAAAATAATGAATTTTTCAAGGCTGCCAATCAGAATGATGAGAAATCAAATTGTGAAAAAGTCACTTTTGAGTCATTTTCTTTTTTTTTTTTTTCTTTTTTTTTTCTTCTATCACTGAGTCGCACTGATCACATTGATCAGTCTTGGAAACTATAGACTGAGAAAAAAAGATGAATGAGTGCAGTGTTTTCCACTGTGTTCTGTAACTACACACTAATAATTTCATGGGTTTTTTGTTATTGTAATTTTTTTGTAATGGCTGCAGATAGATTGTCGATAATGCGTTTGTAATACAGTGGTGACATGCATCATTCACTTTCATTGAATTCTTTGAAGATAATGTGCATATTAGCGGGCCGAGTCCTACTTCGAAAAACAAAAAGTTGCACAAAAATGTACAAGCGTAAAGATAAGTGTAGTAGGTAGAACTGCTACTCCGTTTGATGTGTGATGTCAGTGAGAAATGTACATTTAGCTGGTGATGACCTTTTTTTCCTCATTCTTTCTTGTACTACTTTGACCTGTATGTCTTTTAAAAAGACAATTGGTGGAGTATGTATCAGTTGTTTTTTTGTATTTTTAATACAATAATTGTAAATATTGGTTATATTTTTGTTCAAATGTACTATGTTTATGCCTCAACATCCAGTTTATATGAAGCTGGGAATCAATAAATACCGCATAAAGAATCAACACCTAGGTTTAAATGCACTTATTTTCTTTCCTCTGCATTTTGACGTCTTTCTTTTCAGATTCCTTTTTCCTTCAGAGATTTTTCCCAGACACCGTCTAGTGTTTGCACAAGTCATGGAAGCAACTTGAAATGTGTAACTCGTTCTTTTCTATCTGACAGCAGTGTGTCAGAATTAATAAAAAAATATCTAAGTCTCCCCTTGCTTTTATTAACTTGTTCTGTATTATCTTATTATCCAGAGCTGTGGGAATAGTGGAAGTCTCATCTCTCATTTGTCTTATCGTTTGCCATTTCATTTCACAAGACAATTTCATATCTCACAGTAACAATCCACCAAACAGGCCTAATACAAAAAATGCATTTGTCTCAAACTTATCTTGTATAAACTGTAGGTATTTGTTTTTTTAGAATCTTTGAATAAGATCTCACTTTAATTGCCAAGGCCTACTGTATTCTATTATTAATCACTTCAAGAAATATAAATGTGTGAGTAAAAAATGAAGAGCTGTATTCCAAAATGACAATATAATTACATCACAATGACAATTATAGATAGTACATAAGAAACTTAACTTTTTGGTTGTCAGATTGATTACACAATATACTCTATACCAGTGGTTCTCAACATGGGGTCCAGGGACCACCAGGGGTCCTTGAGGGGGTCCCCAGCAAATTGATGAATTGTTAAACTTCACCATTATTTCATTTACAAGAAGTTAACACCATTAGATAATGTAGAAGAAAGACTATTTTGATCATAGTTTCACTGTTATCGCTCTACCTACAATACAGATAGGCATGGAATTCTGCAAAATCATATCTAACAATAAAAATATTTTCAGATTTGGGTCAAATGGGGGTCCTTGGCCCTAATGTGGACTACATTAGGGGTCCTTGATATGAAAAAGGTTGAGAATCACTGCTCTATACTGTAGAGATAATGGATAATGAACTTCTGGTGACTTCTTTTTTTCAAAATGGACACAGAACATGTTCTGGTTGAATGAAACTTACAAAATGTACATGCATCTCATCTCTACTAGTATTTGTCTTTTCGTACCACAAGAGTGCGCTGTTCGACTGGAAATAATGACCAATGTCTGAACTGCCTTCATGATGCTGAAGTGAGGTTCTGTAAAGTCTCAGTAACAATATCATGACCATTAAAATCCAGACAAATGGCGATAAATTGTTTCTGACTGGGCTAAAAATATAGACAAATATTCTGAAGAACCTGCAAAATGAAGAAAATATTCATTTAGTGCTCTAATAATTTCTAGTATTCATTCCAGGATGAAAAAAAAATGTGAAGAAGCTCATTGAACCCACAAGCGCCATGAAAAAAACCCCAAAAAACTCCTCTCTCTATTACCATTATTATTATGTTATTATTTGTTAATACCATAATGCCATCTATCACCTTCCTATTCCTCTCTGAGACAGGTTTGTATATGGAAATGCCTGTGGCTGTGGAGTTTGACATTCTGGCTGTAGCTTTGTTATGGTAGTAGACACCATATCACAACTAGACATTCCCAGTCCTCATGAATAATGCAAGCTGGATGGCCTTGGTTCCCTGAGCCAAGGGCCCCAATTTGTCACACTCTCCTAAAAATGATACACACTCCTATTACAAAAAAATGAGGAGCTGCCCTGACACACACACACACACATGCACACACTATCTTTACCAGCCTCGTAAATAAAGGCACAATATCTCTTTCACTGTCTGTCGCTGTTTCCCTCTCTCTTTTTCTCCCTCTCTCACATACAAAGAGAAACACACTAGGATTTGACCGATGAAGCTGCATGTTGATAGCCAATATCTTGTGCCAATATTCTCTATTTTCTAATTTCACCATTTCCATGCCACAAAATAAAATTAAAAAACAACTACAAGGATTCAGTTTTCCCCCAGAATTGTATTTTTTGCAGTGTGGAAAAGCCTCTGAAACAGCATTTAGACCATGGGACAGTAAATCTCTGCACTGAAACTCATGCAAATGCTCCTTAGTTTGGTTTGCAGCTCCTTCAGGCAGTTTTTTTCAGAGCTTCATGATCTTAACACCCTTGACACCTTGCTGTGAAATTTTAAAATACATGGATAGCAATGAGAAAACAAGCATTCTTTACTTCATTGCTGAAAAGCTTACTCTTTTGCAGATTTGTGTGTTGATGTTTTTTTTTACCCTGTAGCAACAGTTATATAGACAGTATTTTCTCTAGATACTGATTTGCTGTTTGTTTTTCCTCTCACCTGAGAGTCAGAGGAGACTGATTGTTCCCGGCTAGATCTCTAAAAGTTTCTGTGGCTGTTATTGTCTAGATTTTTAAAGGGGCAATCGAGACTCAGAGTGTAGCACCGGCTGTGGCCCCACTGACGTCTCTGTTCATGTTCACTTCATTTAAAAGCTGCTGTAACTAAGTTCAGGACGAAACAGAACAAATCCCCAGAAATTCAAACCAACATGAGGAACGACTCGCCTCCCACTCCTCCTAGTGAGTGACAGGAGGAGTGATTGACAGGACGGAGTCACGCCCTCTGCCTCAGATTTCTCCTCATTGGTTGGATGGATTTCCACACATTTCATTTTGAAAGGAGAATCGCAGAGGAATGGGGATACCGCTGTTTCTGAGATTCTGACAAATTATTCTGCTCGTCTTTGGCCACCAAACGTGGTGAAAAAAAAATGCAAATCCATAAAAGTTAGCTACTGCAGCTTTGAGTGAAGAGTTTTCCATTCTCAAATTTCCTCAGCTGCTCTTAGTACGGCCAGAGATATGGCACTTGATTATAATGGGCTGTATAGCAATATTTTCATTCAGTAGTGGTGTGGCACCACAGCAAGAAAATGACAACAACTGCAAGAGAAAATTGCAGCATATAATTTTTCCTAATTTCCTTTTTAAACAAATACAAGTATAGCCCTAATGTTGACGAACCATGTTTTCATTATGATAAAGTATCTGACGGAAAAAATATTTCCACCACAGTCGCCTGCATTAGAGCGATAACTGTGATTGACACAGAGACAGATGTGGAACCAAAACTGAGAAATTACCCCCGAGCATCACTGCTGCATGAAATTACAGAGGAAACACTGCTGTAATCTGCGTCCGACAGTAAAGCCGCCCCCCCAGACTACAGTCAGAGGCTATTTGTTTACTACTGACTTGGCCCAGTCGCTGTGCCGTGCCCTCAGAGGCACCAGGGGGCACTCTTCACTATGAAATGCAGCCAAATGGACCGGTCCACTCTCTCCCTGGGCAACTGGCCTTATCAAGGGGTAGCAGGCAGCCAGTGGTCCTCTGTAGATAGCCGGCTGGTTATGTGTGTAAAGCCCGGGCCTAGAGTTGTCGACCGTGTTCAATCGAGGCGGCCGCGGGTCATATTATGGGACTGTCTGGATTCCTTTCATGGTAAATTGGATGAAGACAGCAGCACTAGAGCTGAGGGGAGTGGAGATGTCACAGCCGTTCAGCGGCCTGTGTCTGGACTCCACAGCTAGGCTGCTGGAGCCCAGGCACAGAATTCAGTTAAAAGCTGTCAAGAATCGAAGAATAATAATAAAATTAAAAAAAAAAAAAGATTTAAAAAAAGAAAGCCATACAATCTTTTTCTGTCCAGGTGCTTTCCTGCTCAATTTGACATGGTGAGATACGCTGAAGGATGGAGGGAAATGACCAGCAGCTTAGAGCACATTTCATTCCCCTTTGTGTTGATTGAGGACAGCGTCCACGTTCCCCCATGGGTCATTACTGGACTGATGCTATTTCCGCCATCATCCAACACTGTTGCAGCAAGCCAGCAGTGCAATATCCGCATAAAGTTTTTTTAATTAGGTGCTTATCTGGGATTATTAGATTCTATGATTTTCTCAGATATTGTGAAATTGGCAACAACCCCTATTAGCCCATAAGTATCCTTGAAATATTTTTGATACCCACACCAGCTCTTAAAAAATTGATTTGTAGATACCTTACTTTGCTGGGTGAAAGCCCATATCATTATATAATACAGAGCGAATAATTTCCTCAGTGATATTTTGACTATCCCATCTGCTTTTCTAAATAGAATTTGCACAGATTCACAAGAACAAGAAGAAACTTTGAGTTCTCATTGTAAAAACACAACATTTTGGAGTGTATCAATATCTCTTGATACTTTATGATGCCTTAAAATCAGCACAGTGCCTATTTTTCGGCTTCCCAAACCAAACTACTCGGATCACCACCATTGCTATTATCTGGTATTGGCCGTTTGGTTATTTGCGAGAAAGGAACCATTTTCTTCTTTTCAGTTCCCTCGAGTCTGCTGCTCTGGCTCTCAAGTCCCCACTGTGTTAGATTAGTAGATACTGAAGGTCTGCTGCAGACAGAGCACCTGCAAATGTGCTGAGATAAGAAGAGGGAGACACCCTATAAACACAGGACAGAACCCCTCCACACATACTGTAGCACCCACATCACTTACACAACTCTCTGTTTCTCTCTTCCTCTCTTTTTTGCATCTATTCGTCTCTACGTCGCTGCATCTCTCTCTCTTTCTCTCTCTCTCTCTCTCTCTCTAATATATAATAATGTCAGTGTTTCTACTTCAGCTGTTCAAGTCAGGTCAATACTCAGAATTCATTTTCACATTATTACTATGGTAGCACAAATCTGAAGAGGCTTGTTTTTAGTTGCGTCAACATCTTTCTTTACAGTTATAGTGTCAAATAGCATTTTAAATATTTGTAAAGGTGTTTGCTTGAGTTAAGTTACATCCATCTCCATTCATATCATACTATATATCATCATCATCTATATAGCAAATTGTTCGTTGACGCATTGGCGTGTTCATCTGTGGAGGCATTATGAGCTATGTATGTATCTATGTATGTATGTATCTGTGTATGTATGTGTGTATGTATGTATCTATGTATGTATGTGTGTATGTATGTATCTATCTATCTATCTATCTATCTATCTATCTATCTATCTATCTATCTATCCATCCATCCATCCATCCATCTATTCTTTCTCTCCCTCCCTACTATCTCGGCACAAACGGCTCATATTGCTAGCAGTGTCTCAAAACACAAGAATACAGAAATCAATGCGGGCCGTCCTTCTGCCTCGGTGGAACCTGTCGCCCCATACAGTAATGACTCTCTCGTCATTCACGCTGCTTACAGGAGAAACCACAGAGCAGGAGAACATCCTTTCAGGGCTGCCATTTTTCATGTAGACTTCGCAGACAGAGACTGAAGGTCTGGCATTACTATTGATAAGCATCAGAGCCAAGTGCTGAATGTTCAAATGCCACGGCTCCTACGCAGGTCTGGAGAATAATGGGGAGTGAATTTGATCGTTTCCAGGTTTTGAAGAGGGGCAGCATGGTGGCTCAGTGGTTAGCATTGGCAGACTGGAGTTTTAGTTACAGAAACATTTCTTGGAGGCAGAAATAATCTGACTGGCTGAGTTAAACTTCAATGGGAAGAAACAAGAAAACAGTTTTTTGGGGCCCAAGTTAGCTAACTGGCAAAGAAGGAACTCTGGTCAAAGTCTAAATAAAATCTAAATGACAATTACTTATTTTTTTTATTCATTTATTATCATGATATTCATTATGTTGGACGGTCAGGCTAGCAAGCGAGCTTACCAAGATAGCTACAGTATAAACTAGTATTGCTAAAACTTAGAAGCTCAGACTAACCTTGATAACTTAGTATGGCTAGTTTGCATTTTTTTCAGTAGCAGAGCGCTAGGCTTCATAATATTAGCTTCCTCCCCTTCTTCATTCTGTTTCAGTTTAACATTATTTTTCAGTCTAACATTATTTTGGCTCCACCCACTGAGGTTTAACTCAACCAATGAGATTGTTTCTGCCACAGAGCAGCTCTGCCCCTGAGGAATATTTGTAAAACTAAAACTCCAATCTGTTTAGCGATGTTGCCTCACAGCCAGGAGAACCTGGGTTTGATTCCAGCGCCGGGTCTTTTTGGCGTTTGCATGTCTTGGCACATGGCGGCTTTCCTCCGGGCGCTCCGGTTTCCTGCCACACTCCAAAGACATGCAGGTCAGCTGGATTGGAGAGTCTAAATTTACCACCGGTATGAATGTGTGTGTGTGTGTGTGTCTGTCTATCAGTGTTAGCCCGGTGATGAACTGGCAACCTGTCCAGTGTGTTTCTCTGCCTTTTTGCCCAATGCATGCTGGGATAGGCTCCAGCCCTTGAGACCCTGAAAAGGATTAAGGGGTTAGAGACGAATGAAAGCTGTTGAAGAGTTGAGAAGCTGCACAAATAAATATCTGGAAAAGCATGAAAAAATGTTATTCAGTCCCAATACGCACATGAAAACACATTTTATGTAGTCCCACTGTCACATCATATTATGCTGTTGTAAAGAATAATCTTGAGCGAAGTCATATGGCCTAGTTGACTGTTATATATTGCCCAGCTACTATCAACGCACATATTGAACACCAACACAAAAGCCTTATATTCAATCAAGACATTAAGTTCAGGAAACGTACAGAATTTTTGTAATGGAAAATGCGTGGGAAGCATGAAACTCAATAAATGACTCATTCCCTGCGTTCTGCTCCTTTTCATCGACCCTGAAGGATCCCATTTGATCACTATCCAAGCCGTAAATATAGCTGAGGGCCATGCTTTGAGATGCTTTGAATTCACATGACTCCTTTAAGTAAACAACCACCCATGGATTCACTTACACACTTGACTCAGAACAAGCCTAGTTGGCATGCACAGGAGAGGCTGACCCTTCATTTCAACTGCCTGCATTAGGTGAGTATGGTAACCTGCGATTAAAAGGTCACATCTTACCTCCACGACCCGCTGAGCAGAATGATAGTTTATAATGCAAGTCATGAAATGGTTTAAGCAATTTATTATGAGGTATATCATTGGATATATAGTCTATTGATATGCGTGAATTAGATATATGTTTGTTAGCACTGTATTCTACACAGCTTATAATATATGAATGGTTCATTATCCATTTTGGCAAAAAATGTTTTTAAGAATAATCAAAAGTAAAACGGTTATCACTGTCATCTAATGCCCAATTTCTCCATGGGAATCATTAAATTTTAATTTTATCTTATCTTAGAATGTCCATGTGCATTGTAAGACAATGTCTTTAATTTAGTAATAACTTCAATAATAATCCATAATGAGCTGACTTTCACATCACCATTTTATATGGGAAGGTGTCACATTTTAAAATACTGGCTAAGTCCTTTCAGACTGAGACTCTTCATATGTTACTGGTAGATGCTGAAACTGAATTGCACTCTTCAGTGTTACTGCCCGGTTGGCCAGGTTGCTGTGTCGGCCAGCTGGTGACAGTCATGAAAACCACGAGCTGACATTCACCTCCCTTCTGAACCCCTAATTGGCTATTAGGCCTAACTGGGTTCCAGGGGCCACAGTCGCTTCCCTCTCACATCACTTCTGACCTCTGATTGGTCAGCTCACCTCCATGGTGTCTGTTCCTCCCGTTTGACTCTGACAAGTCCCCACATCAGGGGTCCATTGATGCTGGTCAATACCTTGAACACGAGTCATGCAGGAATAAGTGGGGAAACCTGTCGAATCTCAGTTGTTTTCATTGTTTTCTATTGTTATTTTTTTTCTTGCTCTGTGGTTGAATGGGTAAATATTGATGGCTGTCAGTGCATTCTTGTTTGGTGGCATGAGGCAGCTGTGTGGAATGGCACTGCTTGTTAGGCATTTTAGCAACTGATGATGTAATAACTTGTCAAAATATAATTTCCCTCTAAATGAGACAAAAATATAATAAAACCTGTTAATATAATAAATTCCCACATTATGTAACATCACATTCTTACTTTAACTGGCCATTATAACAGGGTTAACAGATTTTTAACTGATGATGTAATAACAATACTATTGACTAACGATGTGTACCTTGTAAGAATAACAATGTAATAACTTTTATTACATTTTATTATTTATGATGTTATTAAACAATATGATTATTACATCACCAATATGCAGCTGTTATGACGTAATGATGATCAGATAATGTAGTAATATTACTACATGAATCCAGCAACTTTTTAGAGGGACATTTTCATGACATTTTGACAATTTATATGACTTTTTGTGAGAAGCCACGCCCACCGCCATGCCCCTTTTTGGCCAATCGGTGTGAAAAGTTAATCACTTTGTCTTTGCATCATGACCAATCTTTCCACTAGGTTTTATGCAAATCCACTGCTAACTTTTTGAGATATCCTGCTAACAGACAAACAGACGAAACAGGGCGAAAACATAACCCCCCTCCAACTCTATTGGCGCAGGTAATAAAACAAGGGATAAAAAGTGATGGAGGTGTTCTTTTTTTAATGGCAGGCTTTCATTGAAGGCCCAGATCTAAAATGTATGTCCCACTACTGGATATGAGTATAGATTTCGGGATTAACAAAAGGTAAAATCACAGGTCAGAACATCAGAGAGTTCTTTCATGTTCATCAGTGTAGAAAGGCAGCCTGGTTCACCAGCTCAGTTCACATGGAGCGACTCTACAGACAGCCGGTTGTCACTGGTTCTTAGTAAAACCCACAACATTCATCTGGGTCTCTTTCTTTACAACATAAAGCTGGCGTTAGTTCTGCTACTATTTCTGTTTTCTCCCTGGACACCAAAACCACTGCAGCCGGGTTTAATTGTGAGCTTATTATCTGAGTTGTAGTTTGTGGCCATTTCAGCTGGATTGTAGTAGATTGGCCTCAAAAGGATGCACCACCAACTAATGAGCAAAAATATGAACCACTTAATGGGAAATATATTTAATCCATAGATGCTCTGATAATTAAACATGTATGACCCACCTTTAAACATATTTTTTAATCCCTCATCGATCCTTTCTCCTGGAAAAGTCACCTGCAATGGGTGGAAAAGAAAAATCCACCCAATAAGTAAAAACGGTTACAATGGATACCTCCATTTCAGTACTGCAGATTTAATATGGTACAACAGTTTTGCAACAATTAAATGACCAGAAATACGTGTCAGTTAAGCTTGATTTTAGCAACGTTGATTTCATCTCCAGTTCCATTAAAAGGGTTTGCATAATCAATATTCAACATGTAAGGTAAGGTGGAATGGAAATTGCTTCTGAACCAAATCCTCATTATGCACCAATTTTATACTTCAAAAGCTTCACTTACAGATGGTCAATAATTCATCATTAACAGCGAGCTGTGACAGAGCACATCTGAATTTCATACACTTATCAAATTTATATAATGCACATAAATTTAAAAAAGTGCCGACTCATTGCACAATAGGGAGAGTAAAAGTTTGTTTAAAAGGTCATGGGGCTGCAGCTGGTTTTGTATGCACATAGTGATTTGAATATGCTGAAAATACTCCTGGAGTGATATACTTGTAGAGTAATGTGTGTAGTGAACTGAATGTCAGGTCCTGTAGTCTATGTAACCTGTGCAGCAGGTACATGTTTTACTAAATTAGTCAGCGATGTGTTTCTACGCCTCTGTCGCCAAGACTAATTGTACTTGGCACATAGAGTCACTTTGATTCTTATGAGTCTATGAACTGATGAATAAGGTTATGATTACCATACACAACGCCCTACATTTATGTTCCTTTCATTATCATTGACATTCCCAATCCTGTCTTTTCAGCGATGTATTAGTCACTGTTGTGTGCGGTGGAGTGCTGGGGAGGCAGCACCGTGGCGGGGGAGGCAGGCAGGATGAACACGCTGGCTCTGGACCGCCTGGAGGCTGCAGCAGAGGGGAGGACGAGGACTAAACTTATCTCCGTCTTAAACAACACCTCCCACCCCCTCTGTGGTGAGCCGATGCAGCTACAGACCACCTTCAGCCTCCGCCTCAGCACCCCAAGGTGCACCGCAGAGCGCTTTAGGTGCTCTTTTGTACTAACAGCTATCAGACAGCACAGTGCTTCATGTCCACACGGCCTCAGCCTGAGCCAAACGGGGGGGGGAGCCGCCTGCACTGTCTACACAAACTTTGTGAAGTGGATACCTTTGCATTTGGGTTGCTCTATACTGCATTTGTTTGCAGAGTTTATATGTTTCAGTATACTGTATATACATTATGTACACTACTAGTCAAAAGTTTGGACGTACTGGATTGAATGTACTATGTTCTTCATTATCTTAAAGCCATTTTGATCTGAAGGCTTATGTTTAAATGCTTGAAATTTGCTTCTTAGACAAACATAAATAGTGAAGTTGATCCTATGTATGAATTTCTTTCCGCATCTTTTGCCTTTCCATCAAGGCAAAGCATGGCTACTTTAAAGAATCTAAAATATAAGGTATTTTTGATTTATTTAACACTTTTTTGGTCACTGCATAATTCTGTTTCTGTTATTTCATAGTTTGATGTCTTCACTGTTATTCTAAAATGTGGGAAATATAATAAAATTTAACAAAAAATGTGTTGTGTCCAAATTTTTGACTGGTGTACACATGTACGCATGATACCTCCATCCACAAATATGTTCAGATTATGTGCAGGATAATGAGAACAGACGTCAAACAGCACAGTTTGTCATGAGGCAGACAGGCAGTAATGCACATATCCAAATCTGTATGTTCTGTTATCAACATCTATAAAGTTTTTTTTACAACGTATGGCTCCCTGTAGATCTGTTAATGTGAATACAAGCACAATTTTGCACATCGTAGATCTTCATCATATGATGTAATATTCATATATTGTTTTTCTTCATATTTTCATATTCCTCTCACTTGTTATGTGTAAATATTTTTTTTTTAGAATTCTCACTTATTTCATACAGCATCTTTTTTTGTCTCAGTAAGTTTCACTGCTACTACTGCTGCTATTTTGCTCACCCTCTTAATGCTGCAGTACAAACTTTTTTCATACCTTTACCCACACATTTCTACTGATTATGTTCTAGTGTTGAAATTGTTGGTTGAGTAGGTTTCAACTCCCATTTGCACTATACTTTATACTCTATTTTTTCCTCGCTGTATCATTCTACTATCTGCAATGGCCCAGTGAGGATCACTAAAGTTTTATCTTATCTAATAAAATATAATATGATCACATAATAGCCGTTAATGAAAACCAGATTCTGTCTAGGGATGATCAGTTAGTAATGAGTACTGTAATACTTATCGGTCTGCTGCACAGGTGTCATGTGACCACTGACAAAGGAAGTGGAGGAGGATTAGTCGTGACAGCTTCCTGAAGAGAACCCGCCCATTTCCCCTGGAGAGCAGCCAATCAGCTCCTTCATATTAGTATTCCTGTCTCCTGCCCAGTGTCATTTCCACCAGCTGCCGATCAGATATCCAAATAGACGTGTGCATTTAAATGGTGTCTACTTGAGTTATCGTGAGCCATTAGAATCTGGACGGCCCGTTTCACACAACATTAAGCCAAATTCAGAAAACGTCACATGCGCAGCATGATCATCAGATTCAGTTATGTTTGATATTCTAGTGCGTGTTCCTGAAATGCTGAAGATAGCTTTTACTTAACCTGTAATGACACTAACAACTTCAGAATGACTACAGCCTGAAGCCAACATCTTTAGACACAGTCCTCTGAGCAATGTAAAAAAAATAAATAGAAAGAAAATAATACCATATAGCATGTGAAGTTGTTTGAAGGATATTTTCTTATGTATTACAGCAGTCAAGTTGCATCCATCTCTAGTCATCTAAAACTGTTTGATGATCTATTGGCTTGTTTAGTTTATTTATATACAGTGGCTTGTTCATCTGTGAATGCTTTATGAGTTGTTTTCACTGTGTGAGTCATGTCAAAACTAGAGATTATAACTAAATTGATGAGCTGTATTAAAGAATATTTTTATTGTGGTCTTCTGTCACTTCAGTTGTAATTAAATTTACCCCCTGAAGCTAATATAACTATGTCCCTAATTTAATCTATCTATCTATCTATCTATCTATCTATCTATCTATCTATCTAATTATAGAGGACTGAGGAAGCTCTGAGCCTGACAAATAGATCAGAATGAAGATATTTAACATAAACAGCTTTTTTTCTGTTACTTAAACCTGAAAAAAATGAATCACCATGTAGCAGTGGATCTCCAGACCTGGTGGAACTTGTTTTGTGTTGTTAAATGTTAAGTTACGGCAAAGACAAAACACCAGCAGGCTAGGCGCTACAAGCATAACACGCTTGTGAAGCCTGCATGTTAGAACAGAAACCATGTGAATCTCTGTCTCGTTTTCTCCTTTGGACTGCGCAGAGGGATGAAGGGAAGAGGGGGCGGTTATTGTTTAGTTTGAGAGCAGCCTCGCGGCAAAATAGAAGCTTTGGAGCACGCCACAATGTTTTGCAGCCATAATAACGGATACCAGGTGGAACCCCACTCTCTCTCAGCAGTCCTCCTGTTGAGCACTCTCAGAATTAAAAGAAAATAAACATTTAGGAATCAAAAAAAAAAAGTGTTACCTTAGCTGTTATAGCACTCAACACCCTGCAGCTCTTAGCACAATGGGACAACATTATTAAACATAATTACACTTGTTCATGAAGCCGGAATTTTGTCTTTAATTCTTGCAACACAATTGCCGATCACAAAAAAAATAAAATGGTGAGATGTCCACAGGAGAAATTATCTTTGGTGCAATTGATACTGAAATTGGAAAGTTGAAGAATGAACCAAAATGTTGCAGTGTCTGATCTTATAGGAGCTTGCACAGGTTACATTTAGAGAGTGGATAGACAAGAGACAAGAGCTCCCAACATCAATATTAGATGATTGGCTGATTTGGTATGGAATTAAAGAAAGTATTCTCCTGCAGACTGTAAGGCTTCACACCCGTTAAAGTAGTTTCATATTTTTGTTTGTTCTCATATTTCTCTTCAGTGCCACAATAAGGCTGTGTTCGCATGAACATTTGTGATATGTCAAAAAACTGACAATATTCCATTAAATGAGATCTATGCATTGATGGATGACATGGTGCATGAAAATATCGCCAAACATCAAAGTTGAAACTAGTTTAACTTTTTTTTACGGAGCGGAGGTAAACACCATCCGCTAATGGACTTCATCAGCCAATGAAATGTGCACAGACTGTTTCAAAAGGTTTCGAGAGACAGCCACAGCAACGCAGCCTAGGTGGCTTGCAGCGCATACTTGTCTGTGAATGTGACGGAGGCCAAATGTCCCATGTGAACGACACTTAAATCCACTGGAACGAACAGCATGTTTCTCCTCCAGCTTCACTCATTAACAGTCAATAGGCTGCAGCTGTTTAAATAGGGTATATTGACAGAAATGATGCGACTCTTCAATTTCTAATCAAATAATGGAACGGATGAAAAAGCAATGAAGTGACAGCGGTAATGGAACACGTCTGAAGCCTTTTAGTGTGTAGTGGAATAATTTTAATGCTGTATGGATGATTGGTCCTCACATTTCTTATTTAAAATGAGTAACATTAGCCATTGGTTTCAAAATTTTTCCAGTTTGTGATGAAATTTTAACATTAAACTGAGAAATCTTGTAGCTCCTAATGTTAAGTGGTTTCCATGAGAGCAAAGATCCTTGACTGTAAAAGTTGGGTCTCAAGGTGAGTGCGTGTGTGTGTGTGTGTGTGTGTGTGTGTGTGTGTGTGTGTGTGTGTGTGTGTGTGTGTGTGTGTGTGTAGTACGTTTTGGGTGACCCTAATCAAAATTTGAATTACCTGTACTGCTGCCCACCCGCTTCTACAACCCATACCCTGAGGCCAAATAGTCATAAATGCAACTCACTGCTGTAACCCTGCTCTATAATGTCAGTAATAATCTAATTAATAGTGCATAGGACTCCAAGATGAAGGACAGGATCTTACAGTTGGTCATAAACAGATTTTTAAGCTCTTATTCTAAAGACATTTTGAGATACCATCTGGAACAGTGATCAAGAAAAAAAACATTTCTTGAATATTGTCATTACTAGAGTTAGATAAGAAATAGCTGATGGCGTACTTATTATTTTAGGGTTGATTATAACCTTTGAATTTTTCAGCATTTCACATCCTATAATGGCTACTTGGACCTGTGTAGCTCGATATTTGACTTAATTAGCGTGGGCTGCCTGTGGTGTGTTTAAGTGCGGGAGAGAAACTTTATCCCAATGCACCAGTACTGCTCTGTACCTGTAACCTAAATTTGGAAACGGATCTACCCACAGAATTTGAATGGATAGAACAGTCTTTCCACTGTTTTCTATGGTATTTTGGCTGGAACACCAAAAAATGGCGTCTATGGTTGGTTTCTATGGTGACAACGGAGGTTTGGCCATTAAGGCCATAAAGTGTGTCACATCTGCTACCACACATCGTGAGTGGGTTAGCTTTGTGTTGTTACAAGATGAACATTTAATGAATAAAATGTGACGACTTACCAACAGTAAACCCAACCGGTCCAAAAATCCTTGAGTAGCCCCCCGCTGATAGCAAAGCGACAGAGATAGCGCAATGACAGTTTTCCACTGCTTCGTCCTTGCTGCGACTTGCCGTAAGTCGGTTTATACGGAAGCTAAGCCAACGGTACCATGGAAGTTTTATGTAGGAACGGTACACATAAAAATGGCTGCCCCTCTGACCGTCCAGGAGCGTTGATTAGAATGGGAAAGACCGTTCTATCCATTCAAATTCTGTGGATCTACCTCATCAAATTATTCACTTTTGCATACGTTTACATATGTGTATATATATATATATGTATATACTTTTTTATATATATACATATTTGTACATAGTAGTTAAATGTTTAGGTTTACCTTGTCCTTGTTTTTAGTATTTTATTCTGTGTAAGTACATCGAGAGCAACGAAAAACCAGAGTCAAATTCGTTGTATGTGTACATACTTGGCCAATAAAGCTGATTCTGATTCTGATTCTGATTTTGCCTGTAACTTTACTGAACTGGCCTACACCCACACAACAATAGTCTTTTTCAGGTATCTTGAGCTAGGTTGTTATATATTTAGCCATTATCTGTGCTCAACCAGCTCTCCAGTGGACCTCCATGATGGTGCCAGACATGGCTATGTTACTAGATTTGTGACACAATTGCAAAGCCTCAGTTATAGTTATGGGACAGTATAGTAGCACCTTTTGGACTTCCATTGGAATACTGAGTGAGTGCGGTTTTGCAACTCTCTGAAATGCAGATTAAGCCTATGTGTTGTGGACATGAATTATGTCAACTTTACATTCCTCCATCACAAATTGAATTAAGTGACAATAACATGAATTGGACAACCCTAACCCCTAACCCTAACCCATTTTCAAGTTTGTCACATGAAAAGGTGAGGTAATGAGGCAAGCAACCCTAAACCTAACCCTAACAACTTTGGTCCATCTTAGGATAAGGTTTTGGTCATGACTAAATAAAAAAAACACTTTGGCTAAATATTAAAACTTAACTCACAGTAGAAAACCTATAGACCTTTTTCACAGCAGCCATTTTGACGTGTCATAGCAGGGTCAACACAGGTGTAGCTGATAACATTAATGACGGTTCCATTCCATTGAGGTGTTCCAGTGCCATTCCAATGAGCCAGCATGCAATACCAGGGCCCCGGCACTGGAACACCTCAATGGAATGGAACCGTCATTAATGTTATCAGTTACACCTGTGTTTACCCTGCTATGACACGTCAAAACGGCTGCTGTGAAAAAAGGTCTATTAGGATGAGCTGGGAATTGAACCCAGCTAGTTGGAGTTGAAGGTAGATGTGTACGCCCATCCACCTTTACCTTCCACTGTGCTACTTGAATGTCAGGCCACTACCTGTTTCTTGTCATGCCTCCTTCACATAATAGCTACTTTATTGGTGGGAAAACATATTTCTGTCACTTTTCATACACAGAGCATGTATTTGCATTTTAGGACGTTGTGCTCATTTCACAAAATTTCGGGAGACCATGCTCTCTCCGTCCTGTTTGTGAATGCAAAAACCAGCATGTAAACCTGCCACCACCCTTTGAAAGAAGGACAGCACTAAATATGTTTTGGTGCCTTGACCAGCACAATGCTGTCATACCCATACTGAACCGAACAAAACACAGTAGAAAAACACACCACACTCTGCCAGTATGGGTACGGCACACTATGCTTAAGATGTGGGAAAAAAGCATATTGGTCTTTACTGGTGCTGCCAAGTGTGACAATTATACTGTATGTGCAAATTACACAGAAAGGGAGAGTGTGTAAAGGGGCCCATTAGTTCTTATGAAGTGTTTTCTTTGCATTTAGCTCAGTATGTCCAGCTGACAGCCCCCCATGGCAATAGCTTGTATGTGTTTTTTTTTCTGCAGTTTGTTTTTGCTGGCTAAAGGAAAACGCTCAGCTTCATTAGCAGAATGCTTAGAAAACTCCCTTGGCAGGTCCCTTTCTCACCATATTTCATAATCCAATCAAAGTGATGCTATTGGAGCTGAGAGTAGCCCCAAGGAGCTGAATACAGTAGAAACTATAAGCTTGTCTTTACCAAGAGATGCAGTGATGACGCACTGTATGCACATTACACTGGCATGTGGAAAATTATGATATGGTATATGGAAACATTCTCCATATGCAATCACACCAAAACCTCAACTTCCTACACTTAATACCGATTATTTAATGTGACAAATACTTGAAAAATGCAATTACTTGTCTAAGTTTCCAAGTGAAAAGAAAACTCAAAATAATATTATAATCAATCTCAAATTCAAACAGCAAAATATAATGTCTGGTATACACACCCTTGTATCATTTGTGTTATTGGGGTAAATTCTGTCACTGGCAAATACTCAGGCTTCATATTTGATGAATTTAATGAATGTTTTCCGTTCAAAATTGCTGTCATTTTTTCTAACAAAGCTGATATCATTGTCCCTTCAATGCATCGCAGTCAGATTTTAGGCTGTAAGGATTGCATTGGAATCCATTTCCTTCTGTTTTAATGAAAAATAAATTACAGGCTGCATTTTTGCTTGAATTTGTCCTATTCAGTTTCTCCATTTACTTCCATGGTAAACATAAAAAGAATGTCAGTGAATGTGCACTGTATAACTTTTCACTCATGGTAGTGGGAGGGTGATGATTTAGCTTATGAATCTGATGTTGACAGACCCAAACCATCTGGTGATGCCCATCTTACATCACTAACGATGTGCCCAAATGGATCAGGCTGTACAAGTAGGCTGGCATTCAGTCAGTAGACAAACAGGTATT